>NW_009608332.1:104730-110578 GCF_000690535.1 Cariama cristata
GATTGCAGTAGAAAATGTTATTCTCATATAGAACTGATTTGGCTGTTGAAGAATTGTTAGCTATTTTCTCAGCATAAAAAACCTAAGCACCTATGTGTGTAGACTTATACTGAATTTTTTTCAGAATCTACTGCACAGTTTCATACCAGTTTAGTGGTCTATAACTCATGGCAAAATCAGGGTATAATTTAAATTTAGTAATATCGCAGAGAATCGTATGCAAGAAGAGTGAAAATGCTACTACTGTTATCAATGTAAGCCATTATAGCCATGAGTAGATGCTTACCTTTGTGACTACTCTGTATGTAATAAATGTTTCAATGGCTGTAATATGGCTTTCAGGATCATCGACTGTAATGAAGAGATCTCTTAATTCTGGTTCATCTTCAAATTTATACTGGTTTATCATTGATAAGGGGGATATTGGCATGGAAGGACTGAATGAGGTTACCTCAGCCAGTGATGTATCCTACAGATAAGACATGAGAACATCCATATGAATACATCTCTATATACAAACACGCACATGCAAACACCTATGTCTCAGATGCTAAAATGGCAAGCTTTTAAATAGTCTGGTAAAACAGATAAAACATAGAGCAGATGAAAGAATTATATAGTACACGGGAAACCTATTATCCTTTTCAGTGTTTGCTTCAGTGAGGATGTAAAAAATAAGAATGAGATTTATTATAAAACTGATGAAAGAGCAAAATGCTACCATTTGACAAGAAGGTTATGCATAGCTAGAAAGAGAACTTGCCTATGAATGCTAAAATTAGTCATGAATCCAAGCACCCAGTAATTGTGTAGGATACTTACCAGCTTTATTAAAATTGTTAGAAGCCAGTTACTCAGGACTTACGAAGTTTGAATTATCTCTAATAACCTGAACAGGGTGGATAAAAAATGATGATTTTAAAAGAAAACAAGACAAAATCCAAATGAGAACTTTTATTGGAATTGGATATTTCAGTTTGCATACCTTTTAAAATAAAATTTTAAATGGAAAACTTTTACAGAGACATAAATTTAATCTTTTCAAAAAGAAAAAGATTAAGTAAGGACGCAGTACAAATTTGTTGCTTAATTTCTAAAAAAAAGTCAAACCACTGTTTTGCTGAAGTGGAAAACCACTTTTTGATAGCATCAACCACTTCCACCACACCTCTCTAAGAATATGCCCCCATAGCAGCTGCTTCTGCCCAGTGCTTTCAACGGTAATCACATAAATGCTGAGAAACCCAGTGAAAATTAGAAACAGGCAAAAAATCTTGTTTTCTTTCTTAGATGTAAGTCTGGATGAGATCTACTAATCTAAAATCTTGAAGGATACAGTCAGTAGGAAAATAAATGAAATTGACTAACACCATGAAAGAGCATAATAAATGAATAAATCACTAAAAATAGTAACTTTGGTCAATTAAAATCAATCATTATGTTTTAAATATCAAACATTTTATACACTTTTCCTAATATATCCAATGCAATGAGGTATTTTTATAACAGACTTTAAAATTAATCTGTTTTCTAGAGGTTTTCTGCAAGTGTAGTTAGGCTACGCTAACTACCAAGTGGCAAAGAGTTGCCCGTTCCGGTGCCTCACTAGCTATGGAGCAAGAAGAAAAAGGATGCTGCTAAAGAGAAAACTGCTCAAAGGGCAGGAGTGGAAATGCGGGAGTCCACAGAAACTAGAGACACAGCATCATCCCGGGGCCGGTCTCGTGGGCGTGAAGAGCACACCACCGCAGCACTGCTGAGCTTGGCGAGTTGCTGGTTTTCCTTTGAATTCAACTGCATCAAAACTTCCTCTGGAACACTTTCTCTCTTGCTCTTCTCCTGCCTTAAACCTCATTGCCTACTGCCATCCCTCTCCTTTAGATTTATCAACGTGCTCCCACAAATAGAGAGTAGAAATTTATATTGGGAATTATGCCCAGAAAGCACTGATGTACCAGTTCTCCTCCCATCACTTATGTGCAGTTCTTTGAACAGGGGGACAGAAGCAAGACCGAAGACTAAAGGCAATGCTTTACATATTATATAGCTGCTTACTTGCACACCCATCAGTCATTGTACTTTTACTCAGTGTGTTCCTACCCATGATCTCTATACTGCTATCCAGCCAGCACTGTCCTGAGTGGTGGAGGATGAAGAAAGAAGCTGTTTTCACTGCCCGCTAGCACTACCTGGCCGTGCTCTACATGAAGAATGAGGACTGCTACTTCAGAGCAGCCCACGCGATTCAAAGCGCTGACACAGGGGGACATTTCCAGGGAACGAAAAATGCGCGTGAGCATGTAAGGGACTTGAATGGCCATATAGCTTGAGGAATAATGACTCTGCAAGGTGTAAATTGGATCAAGGCAAATGTGTTTCATATTTTCTCATTTTCCATGGGTCATTAATATCTTAATGTTTCATTCTTCCTTCTAGATTGCTACTATAAAAATTGCTCTATACAGGCAGGTTTCTGAAAGTATATTTTTATATGGAAGGCCTTATGAATATGTGGTTTGTGAAACAAAACACGGGCAATAAAAATGCATAGAATAAGCAGGTCTTCAGTTTTGTTCTCTTACAGCTCTAGTATTCATCTGCACTTGAATGAATGCATGTGAGTTTTAAACAAGCATCTGTTTCTCCTTCTTTATCCTTGTGATACTTCAGGTTTACTTCCAGCAGTTCTTGAAATTCATGTGCCAGAAGTCTGATGTCATCACAGAAACACAGTAAAAAAAGATGATAATTTTCTATTTTCTATACAGCTATAATTTTGTGGTCAGAACTATGTTATTGTGTGCATACAGATGAGGGCAGAAGGAGTTTTGTGGCACAGGGAAAACGGACAATTCTTCTAGCTTTCGGGTTGTATAACTTTAAAAAAAACGAAACTTTTTTCCTCTTCATCCATGCAAAGAGCATCAAGGCCCTGTCCCAGATAATGATGTCCTTTCCCACACCTCCCCCAGCCCCACCTACCTGCACTACCCCTTCTCCCTTCTGAGCCCCTTCACTACTGACAGCAGTCAGCAGAGCTGTGTGTGCTGATCAGCAAACAGGTTCATGCATTTTGATTTACTGGCCAGAAGACCAAACAGACAGAAAATCAGCAAGCTCCTGGCAGCATGAGAGCCTTGTTCTGGGTCTCCTTCCTCTAATACTTGCAGTTAACCCTATCTCACTCTCACATTGGCTGCAATTGGTCAGTAAGACTTCAAAATAAATAAGAGAAGGAAAAAACTCATACAGCAGGAGCAGCCTCAGAGTAGGCTGAGCACACAGCTGAGCCTGTAGCTCTCTGCAGAAGACATCAAGCCTGGGGGTTTGCCTAAACTCCACTCCTGCTCAGAGCATGGACCCGTGACTCAGGGTTGCCTCCATGCCTCATCCATCCATCCCTCCCTCCCTCCCAGTTAGGGATCCAGGGCTTGCAATCTTCTGAGGCCAGGGATCCAAAGCAGGTCTGGAGATAAAGGACGTGGTGGCAAAGTTTGTCTTATAAGAGAATAGCTTAGTTGTTGAAGCATGTTGTTGGAGCATTCTTCAAAGAAGCAAAGAGATTCACAAAGACAGAATAGTTCCTTGGCCAAAAAGTTCACTTATGAATCAGTCTCAAATCCTTGATCACTTGTTTGGGAAGGAAAATTAGCCTCTATGCAATTCTGAAGTGGCATGTACATCTTTTCCAGAAATACCATTAATTAAGTTTTCTGTAATTATGGAGACAAACACTGTAAAACAGAGATTGAAAGAAGAGCTGCTAAAGATTTTAAGTATTAACCAAAGTGCTGACAGCTTTGTCAATGCTAGATCACTGTGTCAGTTAACAAGGAAGGCAAAGATTAACTGAATGGTACTGTGATACATGTGCGACTCTATACTTTGAAACTAATGGAAGACAGCAGGTTGAAAACATTGTATTTGTGTGACTCATAACTCAACCCCCAGAAGTTGCCTCTGCTAAAAAGACCTTTTTCCATGGTAACGGAAACTAGGATAAAGTGAAATGCACGTCACATCATAAAATGCTTTCTCAGAGTTGCCAAAGAAGATGCTAGTTTGTAATACTTGAGATATGTCACAGGATACTGGGTCAATGGTTTATGACACTATCAGGTTAAATGTCTATGAATTTTCATAAAATAAAAGCCCTGTGTTTACATCGTGAGTAATAACTTAGGGTATTGAGGTTGACAATTTTTAAGAATCTCATTTTTCACCATTTTGGGAGCTGGTACATTTCATTGACTGAACTGAGAAAGATGAAGTCGACGTCCGTGTCAGGCACCGAGCCCTGCACTGCTGCTGCTGTCCCACTTGGCCTGCAAACGCTATACCACTACCTTAAAGATAGTGGTGTGAGAAACCCCATTAAAAAACAATTTAAAACAAGATGGTCCTGAAACAGTACATTATGGAAAAATCAGTTTTAAAAAAACTTAGTCTGAAGCTACATTTAGCCTGTCAGTTTCCCTTGAGCATATGGAACATGAACAAATGGGGTATAATGCCCAATCAACCTCACAGATTTTCATCAGCTCAAAAGATTAGCCCCCAAACTGCACCTGAAAGCAAACTGTGAATTTCTGGTCTATATATAAGCGCTACACGCACGTGTCCAAGCTTTGGAAAGAATGCTGTATTTTCACATAATATGACAAATTTTCTTGTTTGCAGGAATAAGTTATCATGTGGCATGCATTAACAGTAGTTAAGATTTAATGTAAGTAAGAAACATTTGCATGAATCCAAGTAGCAGAAATTGAAAGACATAAGTATTTGCCATATAGCAGCAGTAACTCATATCAACTACACTTGTTTTTATTTTTTATTCCCAAGGAACATCGCTCTTGACAAGCAAGCAGCATAACTGTCGATACACTGTATTGATAGGCGGATACCTGCATGCAGAACTGCCTGAGCTTACCTAGTAAAAGCAAAAGGATCCAAAGTAAGAAACAACCAACTAAAATTATATTTTAGTACTGCTTTTGCATGCAAGTTCAGTGAATCATTCATCTCTTTATGTCAAATCAAGACTGGTGCCTTCCTAGAAAATACGATTTAGCTAGACCCTAGTTATGCTTCAGAAAAACACAGATAACTTGGTGAAATTTAGACTCACCTCTTGCATGTTACAGACCATTAAATCACCTAATAGTCCCTTCTGGCCTTAAAATACATGAATTTCCAGAAGTTTACTACAGTCAAAGTTTAAATACATAGCTCTTAAGAATGAAGCTTTTATTCCAATGTTTTTGTTCATGTGTACCAAAAAATGTATCTCGTTTACAGAAATATATAAAAAAATACATTTAATTCATATGATAATTGGTCCTGAAAACACGTTTCATGTCACATTTTCAAATAGGAAACATATCTGCTGTTTCTCTCCAATGTCACACATCCTGTCACACAGGTCAGAAGTCTCAAAAAGTGAACAGGGCCTTATCCCTCTCTCTCTTTTTCCCACCTTAGCTCCCTGTATGTCCTTATGTTATGCTTTAGATGCTGCCTGTGTGCTTTCAGGATGTGGACCCTACTGTAACATTCATTTTATTCCCTTCATCAAAATACAGATGTTACCTTCTCGAACCTCCTATGTGAAGATACTAGACTTGCCTTCATCTTTTAAAAGAGAACTCAAACTGAAACATGGAAATATTTATTTAAATACACCTGCGATTACTAGATACGACTGTTTATTTAGTTGACAGATACATACATGGTACATGACAAAGGTGATGATAAGGGCACAGCGAGTCCAGATTACGTTGCAGATTTAAGGTAAGAGCAGTTACGACTTGCACACTTGTCTGAAGTCGCAGCCCCCCCTTTTCGTGCC
>NW_009608333.1:0-676 GCF_000690535.1 Cariama cristata
GATGATTTCTTCGACTTGATCTCCTCCGATATGTCGGCAGCGTTTGCGGTCCACTGTTTTGGCCGCGTACAGTTTGGGAAACAAAGAATGAGCTGTATGTTTGCGAGCTCAGAGCCACACATGGTCGGCATTAGGAGCAAGAATGCCACTTCCCATCCGAAGCGACGAGCCCGAGCCACGGGCCGCGCCGTAAATACTCCCTGAACAAGGCTGAGCGACGGAGGGGAGAACATGGAAAAAACCTGCCCGGAGGTCTCCGGTGGCACTGGGGCACTGGCGAGGGGGCGAGGGGCTCAAAAAATATCGCTCGCCCTTCCCGCTCCTGCCGCAGGGTGCGTTTGCACCCAATTTTTCTCCTGGGTATGGCCAGGGTGGGAAGAAAATGGGGCTGCGGGGGTGATGTCCGTTAGCTGTGCAAGCGATGCAGGGTCCAAAGGGCTGAGCTGTCCCCCAGGGCTTCCCATCGCCCTTTCATTTTCCTTGGCTCTGCTGCTTCATCTGCTTCATCCCCGATGTGCCGGGGACAGAGCCGGCACAAGGCTGGGGCTGACTCCGCACTCCCAGCCCTTTCGCCCGAGAGCTCCCGGCAGCCTTTACCTTCAATTCTTGGCCAAAACCCATTGCCCGTGCCCTGTCGCCGGTATAACCGGTGACCCACGGTGAGCAGCCGTGGGGG
>NW_009608333.1:1136-1346 GCF_000690535.1 Cariama cristata
AAAATTTGCCTTGTCGGCAGAGGAGGGTGCGTGGTAAAGGGGGGCATGGAGAGCACCCACCTCCCACGCAGGGCACCAGCGTCCTGCCTCAACCGCTTCCGAGAGGGCAGGATGTGGCCCCAGCGTACTGGGTGCTCTATGGACCATCGTGACACCACGATGCACTGACAGCCTAAAGCAACACCCAAGCCGGCCACGACAGCGGTCTGT
>NW_009608334.1:0-306 GCF_000690535.1 Cariama cristata
TGGGTGTCTAAGAGGTGCTTTGGGGGTCCTAAGGGTGCTATGGGCATCCTGGGGGTGTTAAGCGGTGTCCCAGGGATGCTACAGGGGCCCTGGGGGTGCTATGGTGGTCCCAGGGGTGCTATGAAGGTCCCACAGGGGAAGTCCCAGGGGTGTTATGGGGGGGTCCCAGGGGTGCTATCCCCACCCAGCCCAGGGGTGCTCCCTCAAACCCTGCACCCCACCAGCCCGATACCCATGTGCCTCTGCACCCATGTACTCCTGCATCTGTGCGTCTGTGCACTCACACACCCGTGCGCTCACACATCT
>NW_009608334.1:410-738 GCF_000690535.1 Cariama cristata
TCCCCGCCAGCTCCTCTCCCACCCGGCTCATCCCCAGCCGCCGAGCTGGGAGTCCATCACCGTGGCCCCAGGCCTGGCCAGCTGAATCCAGCCTTGCACCACCCTCCGTCCCACGGGATTTTGTGCTGAGCGTCCCAAATTCCCGGAATTCCCTTGGGGTAGTGTTGGAGGGGACCCAGGACAAGAAACCTCCTTGTCCTCCCGGTGTGTGGGTGGGTGCCAGCGGGAAGTTTGGGGTGTGATACCAAAGTGGGGGGTCTCCGGCACAGAACTGGTGACCTTTGTTGAGCCAGCGTGGGACGGAGAGCCCGGACGCCTGGGTTCTCTT
>NW_009608335.1:0-202 GCF_000690535.1 Cariama cristata
GGCGGCAGCAGCATCCCCGCCGTGCCAAACCAGCCACCAGCGTGGCAGTGCCAGTGCCGTGCCCATGTGCACCATTGCCCCCGAGCAGAGGGCAGCGCCTTCAGGCTGGGTTTACTTGGCTTCAGAAAACCCTGATTTTCCAAACAGCTCCTCCCGGGGCGGCTGGGCTGACGGGGCTGCTCTGCGGCCAAGGGCAAGGAGG
>NW_009608335.1:230-7040 GCF_000690535.1 Cariama cristata
CCCCTCCGCTGTTTATTTGAGTGTGTCTTTGGGAAAAGGGCCATTGGTGGCAGGCGGGGAGGTTTAATCAGGTTCGTGTTTACTTTCGGAGCCACTGTACAAACAACACACTGTGGGTAAATTAAACAAACACCGGTTATAAAGTCTACATAATCAGCTTAAACTCAAAGGATAATTACAAGAGTCAAAATCTACAGTATCATAAAGATAGGCAGTCAAGGACTGGCTCCAGCGCATGACAGAAATATAAGTTAGCTTTGAAAGATAACCTTGTGAGCTACAATTAACTCGCCGGCTTTGACAGTTACCGAAACCCTAAATGAAAATAGCCCAAGGAAAACAAATACAAGGTTTGGCACTCCTGAAGAAATTTAAACCTAAACATACAAATTAAAAGCACCTCGAGAGGCAGGGTGGGATTTAATAACATAATGTCTCCCATTCACTTGAAAGTAATTGATGCACAATAAAAAAACCCTTGCTGTCAGCACAGGCAGTGGGAAAACCCGCCGAGTGGCTGTGGAAATCGAACCCTTTTTATGCAGTGGTTGGGTTGTTGGGGTTTTGGGTTGGGTTTTTTTTGAAAGCAATGACCTGACAGCAAAAAACCTGCAGGGAAATGGCCGATCTTGAGAGATTGTTAACAAAAAAGTGCCCGAGCGAGCCTGGCAGCAAGTGCAGCGCTCCTCGCTCCCCACCAACACAAAATCACCGTGATGCGCGTGGAAAAACCGGGAGGGTGCTGGTAACCCCAAGGAAAGCTGGGTTATTGCGAGTGGGAGGGTAATCAGGGAAGGGAGCAGGGAGGGGACCCGAGGGCAGCTCCTCGGGGAGGGGTGCGTGCGGGTCCCCCCGATGCCCCTCGCCCAGGGTCCGGCCACAGGAGGGGTCTCACGGGGCGGTGGGGACCCCACGGGAGGGGAGGACAGACGGGTGATGCCGTGCACGGAGCAGGCAAACGCAGCAGGCAGCGGGCACACACGGGATGGCCCTGCCATCCTGCAGCAGCGGGATTTTTAATTATTAAAGGAAATTATCGCGAGCTATCATCAGACAACTTCACGGGATAAACGTGAAAACATTTTGGCAGCGCTTCCGCCAGTTCTTCTCCCTGTTTCCCAGATGGTTCAGGCTCAAAATACAACCACGTCTGCAAAATAGGGGAAAGTTTCCCAACGCTGGCTCCCCTTGCACCCCTTGGATGTCCGCCCAGGCGTGACCGTGGGTTGTGACCGTCTGCCACCTCTTTGATGTCAGAGATGGAGGGAACCTGCTCCTTCTCCATCCAGCTCCCGGCAGAAAACTCCCCTCATCCCAGAAACCATCACCGCTGGGGCTAATTGGGATGCCGGCTGGCAGTCTCGGCAGGGAGGGAAAAGAAAACAACCTGACACGTTACGACTTTCAACAAAGCTTCAGGGAGCAGCAGGCTTTCCTCGGAGACGGGAAAACAAATGCCTTTTAAAATAAAAGCCGATAAACTGACGAACTTAGTGCTGCTTCTCGCTTATAAATCACAGCGCTGCACTAGCTAATGGCTCTGGCAATGGGAGTTCAAAGGAAAGAAGTAACCTAATTATAAAGTTTGTTAGATTTATTGTCAGTTAATAACAGCGTTTTCAAAGATGCGATGAGTAAGATCAGTGGGTTTCTCATGCTTTACGCATTTTTCTCTTCCTAACAACTATTCTAGGTCAAATTTATTGCGCTGCTCTTCTTTTTCCATCACGGGGAGCGAGGACACTTGCAGGCAAGCCTTGCGACGTGGTGATTAGCATAATGAGGGCAGGTGGATATATCGCACTTCCTTGTGGCTTTTTTGGCTCAGATCGTGAGTGAGAAAAGGTGTCAAGAGCTGCCGGCAATTTTTGCAAATATTAAGGTAATGAAACAACTCGACGCTGCTGAATTATTAAAAGTTTTCCTGCGTTTCTGATATTTTATTCCTTTTATTAAATGTGTAAGTGAAGTATCAGGGAGCGGGGCTGCTTTCCTTCTCCCACGCCTTTCCCAAAAGCAGTGGAGGGGAGGGAAAGGCAAATCCAGCCCGGTGTAGCCGTTCTGGCCGGGGTCGGAGGGGCCGGGCGGCTCCAGAGCCGGCTGCTCAACCAGCGGAAGAGACCGGCCTGAGCTTCGGATGGATGAGCCCAAGCATCCCACGGCAAAGCAGGAGCTTTCCCCGGGGTGTGGAGGTGATGGAGGGACACTGAGCTGCCTTTTCCCATAGCATGAATGAAAATATTCTGCATTAAGCACTCCAAAATAGGAGTAATATTCTAAGCTTAATTATCATTTAAATATAATGGGAATCTGATGTTTCCACCAAGCGGGCATGTGCCAATCAGCCAGCAGTAAGCATGGCGTTTTCTAAACAAATCATTATTAACTTTAATATATTGCAGGCATGTAGCAAGCTGGATCCAATTTTAAGTGAAAATTAATGGCAAATTCTTGTAACCACATTAAGAGCCATCTTAGTTCATTTGAAATCAGTTAAACATGAAAACAATATGAAAGCCATCTTGTGTGCCTGGAATATAAATATTTGTCCTTATCCTTGCCAGAGCAGCAAGAAAAATTAAGAGACGTTGGCATGTAAGCTTTATATAAACACACTCACAAAAGGCCGACATTTGATGGATTAAACTATTTGTCAATTTTTCCATTTCCTTCGTCAAAAAGTAATTAAACATTAAGCAGATGTCAGAATCTAATTGGTTCTGGAGAATATTGCACAATAGGATTTATGGCAATTGTGGAGTCGTATTTACATGTCTGTAAACAGGCAGCCGTTTGCCAGAAGACGCTGGTCACAGAGCTCTTGCCTCTTCTGAGGTTAAAAAAGCCTGATTTTGAAAAGCCCTTTTCAGATTCGCTGGCTTTGCACCCACTGACCAGCCTGGGAAATCTGGGAGGCTGGATGGGCTCGGATCCCGGCCGGGCTGGGATGCTCTCGGCCTCCCGGTCGCAGTGCCTTGGTTGCCCAGGGCTGGGGGACTGGAGCGGGGCAGGGACGGGGACCGCGGTCCTGCCTGCGTCCCTTACAAGGGAATGAAAGCATTTCCTTTCTTTTCAATCCTTTTTCTCCCCTTTCATGCCTGGAAGAATGCGAGAGGGGAAAACAAATAGGAAAAAAAACTTCTCCTCGAGGCCCCTCTTGTATTTATTTTTTTCTTTTCCTGCTTTTTAAACTGAAGGGAAACCCAAGTACAAAAGAAGGAAAGACTCATACTGGAACATATTTTTTTTTGAATTTATGGTCAAAACTGTACTTTTCTTTGTATTTTCTGCCCCGGTTCACTGGCTGCTTCCCAGAAGAGCACCCAGCAGCCCCCACAGCCCATGGTCCCCGTCCTCCGTGGGGGACTGGTGCCGGGGGATGGAGCCCGGGGGTTCGAGGGGGCTGCGCTGGCACTTAAACAATAATCCCCGCTACATCAGCCATCCCTACCAGGAACCTTACAGCTGGAAATGAGGAATACAGGCCCATTTAGGCAGTCAGGTACAACATGTCGGGGACCCGGCACGAAGGAGCAATGAGCATCCAGCTTCTCCTGCCAGCCCTGGCTTCACAATTAGCCACTGGCACTGCTGACGAGGACCGATACCCGAAACACCCTCAGCTGCGGGATCAGCAGAGCTCCGTGAGCTCCAATATCTCATCCTGGGACAAAGCTGCCTTCCTGGAAGAGGATGCACCCTGGATGACCTCACTACGTGCTGGGATTTATCTTCTCACCCAGTCCTCACCCCGGAAGGTGGTGGTGCCGACACCGGTGCCAGCAGAGCCTTTCCTCCGGCACCAGCATCGGCACAGCTCACGCCAGCTCCAGCTCTCTGGGTGATGGGGAGCTCTTGGATCCTCTGGATGGCCAGGGAGCAGCGGGGTGGGGAGCCTGGGACACCCCCCAGGCAAGCGATGAGTCAGCACAGCTGTCACCACTGGTGATTTTTTTCTGTTTTTCTTGAGAAAAACCCTGACGACTTTCTTGGTTTTGTTGGAAAGACGCAGGTCTGAAATGCTGGGGGTTTATTCCCTAGAAAATCACGGCAGGTTTATGACCGATAAAGCCTCTGTAGCTGATGCTGATGCGGGAGGCTCCTCCGCACAGCTCCACCTGCGAATGGGGGTTATGGCCTTTCTTGCCATCACCAATCCGTGCAATTTCTGGGGAGCTGAGCTCTCTGCGATGGCCGCATCCATCCCGGACAATCCAGTGGCAGCGCTGGAGGCAGGGGCAGGACATAGCAACAGGCGAGGAGCAAGAGGGGCTTTGTGCAGGGACTTTCAAAGGGATGACCCCAGCCTGGGAGGGCGGCAGGGTTGGGAGCGGGGCTGCAGGAGGGGGGGCACAGGCTCCAGGTGTAGCCAGCCGAAGCTGCGACGGGCTCCAAGCACTAAGGCGAAGCAAGATGCTCGCCTGTCTGCACGACAGCCCCCGCCACCCAGCTCGGGGCGAGGGCAGAACCAACCCTGGGATCACATCGCTGTCACCCTCTCCGGCAGCATCGGGACCACTGCCATAACCCGAAATGCCCCGGAGGTGTCTGATGGGCGATCTGCAGGGATGTATTTCATGGAGATCAATTAGCCGACGAGGTGCCAGGACCGGGGCAGGCAAAGATGATGCTTCGCGCTCTGCGCAGTCAACAGGAAACATCACTCGTTCGTGAGGGCCATCACCGTGGCATCGGGCCACCCGCCAGCACTGACAGCGTTACATCTGTAGGCGTTCTGCAGTGATGTTGGGGAAAGGACAGCCCTCGTTTCCAGGAGGCAGAGGAAATGTCCCTCTTCACCAAAGCCACCCCATACGCTCTGACAGGCTGTACCCCGCTGGGAGCTCCTGCAGCCCCCTGACACAGGGGAGGTCGGCAGTGGGCAGTGGGGAGGTTTGCTGCAGCTTCCCTGGGAGATTAGAAGAGCAAAACCAAAGATCCTCCTTCTGGCCCGCCAGCTCTCGCTGGGACTTAAAGCCCAGATTAAATCCCCGCTGCCCCTGCCCTGGAAAGCCACTTTCTGCAAACCTTCCCGGTGCCGATGCTCAGGAATAAAATTACAAAGACAACGTGCAATAACTTTGGATGATGAATCAGTTTTAAGAAGGATTTTGTTCATACCTGGCTCTGAGCACATGGCACCCAGCACTGCTGCTGCTTAATTCAGCCGTACCAAAGCCACAGCTTTTATTCGAAGTGGGGACGCTCAGCCCAGAGCTGTTATTTCCCTTGTCATTCACCTACCTTATTTAACAAGAGAAATTAAACAGTTGCATGAGCTTTTAATCAAACCAAACCTCCACCGAAGTCACACAGTGACCTGGCTAATATTTGCACGGTAGATCGATGCCCCGTTCGTCTCACGGGCACAGCAGCAGACGCAGTGCCGTGGGCAGGAGCTGCCGTGGAATTGGGTTTTTTGTTCCCGGTCCCACTCCCGGTCTCGCTCCGGGTCAGCCTCCACAACCAAACACTCTTGTTTGCCCAGCAAGAAAAAAAAATGCAATGTCAAGAAGGCATCGCTCGTGCCAAGCTCAGAGCAGGAGAGGAGCGCTGCTCCACGGCTCCCGGCCGTGCGTCCTCCCCGCGAAGCCCGGACCCCTTCCCGCAGCTTCCCCCCGGCTTGCGTCGAGGCAGGGCTTTCTAAAAATGCACATTATAATTTACAATAAAGACACGGGAACAGTGACATTTACTGCAGACCTTGTGCTCATTAAAACAGTCTCATTGCCTCATTAATTCCATTTTTCAGAAATTATGTTCATTTTTATGCACTGTATTAGCTCCTCATGCATTTCACATGCTGCTATTCCACATTTAAGGAATATGTCTCAGAGAGGTTTCCAAATCAGCAATCCCAGCACCCTAGAAGCGAAATAATTACTTTTTCCATTGCTAGTTCCTGTTAACCCACTCAAGATAAATAAAATTAATGCAACTACATTTGTCATGTGAATTTAATTATTCCAAACAGCATTAGCCTGGGCTATAATTGTAGTGCTAATGTGCTTCATGATACCAAGACTCACCGAGTGGAATTTAGTATCGGACTTTTTTTACGTTTCCAAAAGCCCTGGGGAAGCAGAGCACCGACAGGGAAGGGCTGCCTCAGCCCGACACACCAGCCCCAAGCGTGACCGTGGCCGAGGGGGACCCACGCAGCAGGCAGCGATGCCCCAGGTCGACCGTGGGATGCTTGCAAAAAACGACAGCAAACACGTGCGCTTCACTCAGCGTGCAGGTGCGCTCCTCTTCCCCCAAAGACAATTCCCGGGCGGATGCTGCTCCCCCAGCCCCGCGACACGGGCTGTCCCCGGGAGCCCACCCGTGACACCGGTGCCGGTGCCAGCAGGATGCTGCGGCGTGTGAGCCTGGGGCAGGGCTGTCCCCAAAGCCACCGCCTGTCCCACCCACCTGCATGAGGATGGGTGGCAGCTTGTAGGTGCTGGGCAGCAGGACCACCCCACCGGACCTGTGGCCCCATCCCCTCCTGTAGGTGAGCTGTGGGGTGATTTGTATCCTGGAGGATCCTTTCTCCTGCCTCTTTAAAAGCACATTTTGGGGTGGGAACTCCGGGGTCATTCCCTTCACCCCCAGCCACTGCTCATTTTGCAAAAGCTGTAATATTTTCCTGACACTTTCCTTATCTTCTCTGAAGTGGAAGGATGCTCTGGGTCATCCCCAGGCAGCTCCCCAGGGCGCAGGAGCACTGCAGGCCCAGAGGGATGGTTACCACGGGGTGTCTGGGTTGCCTTTCCACTGGGGAAGAGCTCGGCCCCCGCTTCCCAGCCCTCCCGTCTGCAAGGGCAC
>NW_009608336.1:0-40648 GCF_000690535.1 Cariama cristata
TCACCCCCCCCCTTCCTCCCTCTCTCCTTTCCCTTCCCTTCGCCGCCGCCCCGGGGAGACGGTGGTGCCGCGCTCTCCCGCCCCTCGCCCGGAGAAATCTGGTCGCTGCCGCTCCCCCCCCGACCCCGTCCGCCGGGGCCGCGGGCTGGGAAGGGAAGAGTACCGGGGGGAGGGAGCTGCTGCCGCTTACCCACTGACATCTGGAACTCCCTCTTCTCTCTGGTGTGCTTGCTCTTCCTTCCCTAACCTCTTCTGTCGGCTATAAACTGGTTGTGGCGAAAGCCTGTTCTCTGAGCTGGGAAGGTAGGTGTCTGCAGCCTGGGATGTGTTTGTTACCCTTGGTGGGTCGGAGAGCTGGCGTCACGGGAAACGTGCTTCATCCCGGTCTCCAACGGAGGTGGCATGACGAGTGTGTGCAGTAGAGAGGAGATTCCCTTGGAGATGTGAGTTGCATGCGGCCGCGGTCAAACTAAGCTAGCGCTGGAGGTCCAGGCTGAAAGTGCAATGAGGTCTGTATCAGAACGCGGTGCTTGCGTCCTCGCATCTGTCGGCAGCCGTGAGGGACACGTGTAGGGGCAGGAGCGATGGCGTCTCGGTGCGGTGGTGGCCATGTGTTGAGCCGTAACAGCCACAGCAGCACTGCCACAGCACTGCGAATGCTTGTCTTAGCTAGTCCAAATAATAGCACCTTCCTAATGTTTCTTTCTCCTGTTTCATTCTCTAGCTCTGTTGAAACTACATCATGGCTTGCCAGTTTGCATTAACTTGCTCCTTTTTTGTAATGGCACGGTGTAAACAGTAATGATGTTAGTTATATGGGTCAGGGAAGGGGGAGTTTTACTCTGTAAAAAGCTGTGACTCCTCTGGACCTCTGGGTGTTGAGAGCTTGGGAAATGTCTTCAGTATCTGAAGATGTGCTTCATGGTCAGTCTTAGGAAATGGTAGTTTTGGATGTTGGCTTCTTAATCAAATAAGAGCAGTACTTCAGTAATAAATCTAAGCACTTTCTTGTCGTGTTCAGTGGGGGGTGCTCAGTTAAATGGGTCTGGCTCATGAAGTCTCTCTTGCCTGAAGATGTCTCTAGCATCAGTATGAACCTAATGAGCAACGTTACTTGGTACCTGTAGCTAAATAGCATTAAAGAACAGTATTATGGTGAATGATGCACTGCTCTGAATAAATGTTACATGAAAGAGAGCTTTTGGAGAATAACAGTGGATCCATGTAGTCCAGTAGGAGCAATCTTTATTCAGATCAGAAGTTTTATGAAGCTATGCTGTAGCAGGGCTTGAACTTCCATGCTGTCTTTATAACCAGTGAAGCAGTTTTGTCTGTCCTGATAATTGACATTACAATACCTTTATAACCAGGCAAAAGTTTTGCACTATGTATATACTTTGGTCTACTTGAATCGTACGTGCATATCCTAACTAATCTTGAGTAATCAAGGAAAACAAAATATATTAAAATTAAGACTATAAGAGGCATGTGACCTGAGAGTTATCCAGCTGAAAGAATGTAGGTTTACCCTTACTCCTGCCCCAGTGACTACCTGGGGTGTAGACTCTTGACCTTGCCCTGCAGTGTAGTATCAATTTACACAGCTTCCCCTGCCCCTGTGTAGCATTTGGATCACAGATGGCCTAATCTGATGCCTCAGTGTGCTGGAGGGTTGACAGACTTTTTGTTTTGCCTTGGACTTACTTCCTACTAGTAGGGGGGAAAAATGCAGGCAGTGAATAACATGAAGTCTCTTGACACCTGCAACTTTAAACACATTGTGTTATAGATTTCAGTGAAACTCTAACCAAGATAAAAATATTTAAATGTTGAATGGGAAAGATACTGGATATAGGACCAAATTCTCTTCCTCTTCTCCCTAGCTCCCACGTGATTGAGACAGGCCCTTAGAAGAAGATAGGTCTTAAGCCTGTGTGTCTAAAGGAGGAATCTGTTTTAATTTTTTGCCATAAGAAGAATAGCTGCTGTTGATTGTGGACTTTTATTCTAACTATCACGTTTTCCCTGCCTTTCCACCTCCCACGTGCACTTTGATATCTGCTCAAATGACTGAGGTAACTCCCCAGATAGTGACTTACAGGTATTGATAACCTCATACCTAGTATCTCCACTAAAGAGACCGTGAAGCCTCCAAGAAAAAACTTCTTTAATTATGTCATAGTGAAAGTTTAAAACTATGTAGAGCGGCTTCAGTTGAGGACTGAACTCTTAATCTTGGTGTGGTAGCCCATTCTACCACAAAAAGGGCTACCAGCAGCATACTCGTGGTCCCCAAGGTAATTCTTACAGTCACTTGATATGGAGCTTGCCTTTTTTTTTTTTTCCTCCTCCCTCTCCTGCCTGCACTTTCCCCATAGTAAGTGAAGATGGGGAAGAAAAACAAATTTCGCTGTCTCCACAATGTTGGACAGAAAAAAAGGTAAGGCTGTCACTTCAAGTTATGGTGACCTGACTTACCCAAAAGCTCACCGCAGTGGAAGCAGGTGACTCTGACTGTGTGTGTCTGACTTACTTGCTCCTATGTTAAGTCAAACCATTCTTTGTGCAGGTTCATCTCTCCCAACATATGTTTTCTAAAAGGGAAGGAAGGGAAAAAGAGCTTTACTGTGAGTTTTGGTGATTTAAATGGGTTTATTGAAAGGTCTGACAAGTGCCCAAGATGGAGCAGAGATAAGAAACTAAAAGATGAGGCAGCACAGGAGGGAGGAATGTCTTCCTCTTTGTGTGGCATTAAGCTATTAACAATGTGTTTGGTCACCTGAAACTTAAGTCTAAGGTTGTTCTTAAGTGTCCTTAAGGGAACTCCCTCCCTCATCCACTTTTCTACCGTGTAAGGGAGAGAGAACTCAGGGAAAGCAGTCTTTGATGCCATGAGAAAATAAATAAAAATTCTCTTTATCTCTTGTCAGGATCATAATTCTTTCTTTTTAAATGATACTAGTATTCTGGCATTAAACTACTTTCATATTCTGTAATCTAAAAAAAGGAAACACTGCAGATTTCTGTGGTATCTGTCCTTCAGTACTGTGATGGGGCTGTGTCTGCATTCTGTGAGCATGTGCTGATCTGCAGTGCTGGGGGGGGGGTGTGTGGGGGTGTGTGTGCTGCAGGTCCGTTTGCAGCTCTGCAGTGCTGCAGGCAACAGCTTCCTTACTCCGTGCAGTCCAGTGGACAGTGGTCAACTTCTTCTGTCACTGGGAAGCTTGAGTGGCCTGGACTGCAGAGTTTCCTTCTTCTGCATAGTGTTGTTGCGTGTCCCTCCTTGTTTTTCTTATGGAGAGACATTTTATATAGCGTGGCATAAATATGTAAATAGAATGACATTTCTAGGAAATAGTAAAAACATTTTTCACTGATACTGAGACTTTATTCTGGTTTATTACACTTTCAATTTGTCAAGCAAAAAAACCCCAGATAATTAGAGTATCTTAGCTTGTGACTGATGTCTTCGTTAGGCACTGTACATATACTCTGTGCCAGTCACACAGATCTATTGTTTGACTGCAAATCAGGCTTCTTCATTAAGATGGGTAAACAACACTTAAAGAACGAAGTTGAGTAACCCATGGTAATATTCCTGTAATCAGTGGAAGAACTACTAAATACGTTTATCTTTAGACCAAACTCTCATTAAGACCAAGTCAGATTAAAGTAAGTTCTGCAGAGGTGACTGGAGCAATAAGGAAAACATTCTCTGTGGACAACTGTGTTTTAGTCCCTTGCCTGACTATACAATCACTGACAGGTTATTGTAAGTGATTAGGGAATGTACTTATCAATATGTGATTGCTGCTGTAATGCAAGAATTTGTAAGATTGGAAAAATTGGTGTCTTCTAAAGAGTTTGGCCCTTCACTGTTCTGATCCACTCTTTGGCAGTATGTTGAAAATAGTAAAGAATTACTTGGTTAAATTTTAAAACTGCTGTAGAATCGATTTGTTGGGTGTATGTGTAGGTATTTATTTTTTTGTTTTCTCTCCTCTCCATGTCCTACCCTGTGCTGGTTCAAGAAGCCAACTGAAAACTTCGCTGCTGCCCAGCCATTCTCTAGCAGTGGGGCTATCTGCTGCTTGGGTGTTGAGGCACCCTGAGCTGCAAGCAGTACTCCTGCAAAAAAGGAGGAGGCTGGTAGATGGCTCGTGGTGGGGAAGGTGAGGCTGCGGCAGTTTTGTTTATGTTTTTTGGTCATGAAACTAGTTCTGAGTAAGGGAAGGAGTTCTAGTCTTCCAAGCAGAAGAACATGTGAACTAAACCCAGAAATACTAAATACTTACATCACTTTAAGCTTACTATTTAAAGACTGTTGGAATGCTGTGTGATACAGGGCAATACGCTAAACAGCAGATGCGTGTGTATAGGATGGGTGACTTGGGAGAGTGAGATGGCTGGACCACTCTGCACACCCTGTACAATGCTTTTGCTTTAGGTGCCGTTCTTCCTGTTTGGGAGTGTTTACTCTTGCCGTCACTGAAGGCAGCCCTCTCTGTGATGATTAAAGTATTGCTGTTCAGTCAAGGAAGGCTTTCTTATATATGGGTTAGCACTTCCTGATTGCCCTAGTTCAAATAAAGCTTCCTCCCCTACTACTTGTGACTCAGACATATGTGTCACCATCCTTATTTTCCATGTCATCTGGATGCTAAATCTTTTTTCTAGTACATGAATACATTGTTAAGCTCTGACAGGTTCATGTGAAAGAGCAACTTGTCTTCAAATGGCCCTGTCCACCAGGTGCCATGAGATCATACTCATTAAGTTGACTCTCAGTTCATTGGAAACATGGTTGTTACCTAAAACAGGGAAAATCTTCCCTCCCCTATTGTGCTTTCTCCAACATGTGAGACCAAATACTCTGATTGTGACACTGTCCCTTGCTACTGATCATGGCAACAGTCACTTTTTATTTTCCCCCTCATAAAGAGAGATGCTCTACCCAGAGACTCTCTCCATCTTGCTAGCAAGCCTATAGAAATACTTCAGGTTAGAACTCAACTAGTTAATGAACATTGTTCAAAGCCAGCAGTCTGGTTCTTGCTCTGCCAGGTATTGCTGTTAACGTGTATCTTGTACTCTGGCTAACCCCTTCCTCAAAAAGAGAAGTTCTTGCACTTGCTTTTTACAGCAATGGGTAAATCCTAATTCACCTTCCTGTGCCTGCCCAAGAGCCAAATCTTGAACTCAGCACTATAATCGTTGCTCTTGGCGTAATAGAGGATGATGCTTGTCAGCAGTGAGGTTCCTTACCAGCTGCTTGAGTCTTGGTGACTTTTTAACCTTAAACAGACAGAAGGGTTCTTGCAGTGTGCTTATGTGAAGGTGGTGACCATTGCTTAAGGGAGTAGGAGGGAAGGGACTTCTGACATATTTTCTGTAGAAAATGAAGTACCACACTGCAGCTAAATGATCAAATAGCTCATCTCTTGAAGCTGAGAGGTCCTTCCTCACCTTTATAGCTGCTTGGGTACTTACTGAGCCTGTGCTGAGCTTATTCAATACACTGACCTGGTTTTAAAGAGTTGGATACCACGAACTCGTACTGACTAAAAGCAGCTTGGTTTGAAACCTGCACAGTTACTGCTCTGGTGGGAGGGGAAGTATTGACTACTGGTTGCCTGCTACTGCACAGCTTTATGTCGGACTGTTGCACTGAACAGATGCTGATGACAGGATAAAGCTGCGATAGTTCTGTCCATGACTGCGCTAGAGCCACGGAAGCAGGTAGCACAAAGAGGTGACTTAACTCTGGAAAGCACCTGATGATGAGAGGTAACTTGAGCTTTGTATCCTTCCAAGTGACCTGGATTTATCCCTGACAACTGATAATGCTCTTTCCAGAATTAGTCCAGGAGAATTAAAACAAACTCACTCTGGATGATGGGCAGGAAAAAAAGAAAGTGCCAAACAGAATTACATAGAACCTTGTTGGCAAGATACACCACCCACAGAAGTGTGGCTTTAAAAAAAGTCAGATTCATCGGCATGAATTTGATTATTCCTATATCTGCTCAGGGGGGTGGGGGTGCCAGGGGTTGGTTCGTTTCCCTATCCTGCAAAGGAAACTCCTCCTTCTTGGGGTTTAATAAGTTAAAATCGTTGACTGTAGACAACTGAAAAATCCACAAACACTGGAAATTCAGATAATGGATGACTAGCAAATGGCGAGTTTTAACCCAGTTTTATGACAAAAATTAAAACTATTCAAAGCTATCCGGAAGAATCAAGATTTCCTTAAGATACTGTTTTGTTGGAACAATATAGTTGCCACTACATCGGTAAATACTAGTCAGTTCAGCTGCAGCAATAGACCACCTCTCAGTCCCGCCTGTAAGTAGACCCATAATCAGTTGTCCGGTCAGAGTGGTGTAGTCCTGCAGCTTAAAAACTGGAAGAGGGCTGTGCCGCTTATATTGCGGATCTTCTGCTCATCTCTTCTTGTTTAACGATCAACTGCTAATGAGTTGACCCACTTTCTGGGAGGAGTTTTCCTTTCCAAGTTATGAGACTGATCTCAGAGGCACAGAACTAAAAACTGACTATTGATAAACTTGCATTGTGTCTTCTGAACTAGTTTTGCCAGATTCTCTGGTACGTGAATCCTAGCACAGTCAGGTCCAGCTTTTAAAATCAAGACTCCTTGCTCATAGAGGTCAAAAATGCACCTGAGTAAGCTTCTTTAGCAGAATGAGATACAGAAAAATGTTGAAACTGTCTGGTGCACTCTTTCTGTTATTGCATGGAGTTACAGGATTTGAAACAACCAGTTCAAGAAGCATTAATAGTCTGGTCTTGCTCTGTTATAGACTTTACTGATTCATCTTTAAAAAGGTATAACCAAGAAGCAGTCTGACTCAGAAGTGTGTTCAGGTGCTTCAGTTTTATTTGTATTGTACTTCAACACAGTTGGTATCTCTTGTTCATGTGACATCTTGATACCTGGCAATGGCAAAATACTTGCCTTTTTAAATTTGAAATTAAAAAAGCTTTGTGTCAGATCAGGGCACCCATCTTGGAATGGCTATAAACCCTGATTCTACTAAATGCTACCAAAGGTATGTAGGAGCCATATCAATACAGCCTTATTTCTGTGATGCTGCTGGTGAAACCATGGATCTTGCTAGACAGCCTGGATATTAAGTGTCTCCTCTCCTTTGGCTGCCATTCCTAATCATGCAGCTTTCAGAGGGGCCACATGGGGCTTGCTTGATCTCCTAAGGTAGCTTTGAGATGTTAGCTGGCCATCCCTGGTATAGATGAAGGGTCATAGGTTTTTGTTACATGATCCCTTTCCTAGGGAAGGAGGAAGCTGTACCAAAACCAGGAGCTTTACTCAGTTTTTACCTTAAGTGTAGAAGGGATTATGTATCAAACTTCAGCATCTTAGATGGCTTCTGCCTCTCTTAGAATAAGGTAGAATCTTTCCCTCAAATTAATCTTAGTGCATTTTTGTCCCTTTAACTTTGTTCTGTTATTGCAGATTTGCAGGTTACTGTAAGCCTGTTCTGCTTGACTCTTAGGTGACTGAGTCATTGAAACTTAACAGTAGGTGCAGTATTCTCTGAAACCAGAGTGCTGGTATGAGAAGGAATGCATATGTATCTAAGCTTGTCTGCTTTATTTTGAGGTATCCAAAGGGCAATGGACTGTGCTTACCTTCAGCTGAAGGGCCTGGTTTAGAAGCTAGTGATGGAGAGGCCTGAGAGAATAGACTTCTGATTATAACCAGGGAACCTTCTGATGTGCAGCAAGCTAATGGGGAGCATACAGGGCCCTTAAGGGGTCAAGAGGGCATTTAAGACGAGATACAGAAGGGAGGCAGTGAGATTAAGCCCTGCAAATAGCTCTGGTCAGGAGCTGTTCCCCATTAAATTCCAAACATCATCTTCTTAGTCAGTGTCTCGTTTTCTTGGTGTTTCTTGAGTGCATTATGTAGCTTTTTGGCAGCCCAGGGAAATTAAGGCTTCGATTTTGTTTTGTTAGGTGAGCCTATACTGCAGTACTAGTATTCAGTGAAAATATTCCAATTGTGTACCCATGGTGACTGGGTCTCATGATAAT
This sequence comes from Cariama cristata, assembly GCF_000690535.1. Lineage (NCBI taxonomy): Eukaryota > Metazoa > Chordata > Aves > Cariamiformes > Cariamidae > Cariama > Cariama cristata. The sequence goes on from NW_009608336.1 coordinate 8,077, forward strand.
GGAGATCCTGGGGATGGAACGGAGGTCACTATTTCTGCGTGCAGACACAGTCTTACATCATTCTTTCTGTCTCTTGAATCTTAAGACTCCAGTCATCAACACAAGAAAATGAAATCTCTAATCATTAATATGTAGAAACTTAAGATCGTGGATCTAATGCTGATAATTTCTACTGAAACTGGAAAGTGACACCAGCTCTATTATACGAGTACTGGAAGAGTTTCTGTGCTGTGGCAGTATTCGTTATACTCAAGTATCATAAGCAATGTTGTATAAATATTTTTTTACAAATTTTGCAATTTCTGGTTAAATGGACTTCTTAGGAAGTCTTCGGAATCCATACAAAACAATTGCTCTCATAGCTGTAAAATATATAGGGTATTCTCATTTTTCCTTAAAAAACTCTATTTAAATCTAGCCTAATACAGACCTTATGTTCTCAAAATGTACTGTTAGACACTACAGACTTCAGTGTACCATGAAAAAAATCTGGTTCTGATAACTAAAAATACTCCTCTTAGACATGGTGGCATGCAGCATTTGTACAGTATAAAATGACATTCTGGTGGATGATAAGTAGACAATCTTATGGAAATTCCAAGTTCCTCTGTAGCACCACCACTGTAAGACCTGACTTTGTTAAAGACTATTTAAATATAAAATATTGTTATGCTTGTAAGACTCATTGGAAAAAGAGCATTTACATTCCTAACAACTAATTGCCTATTATATTTCTAGAAACTGAATGGTATTTCAGGTTAGGGTGTGTAGCTATATGGGAAGTGCTCGAAAGCCTCTTGCTGTGCACTCCCACAAAACAAAGATTAAAATGGAAAAATAGTTATAACTTCTGGAGATTAAAAGGGCACTGGTCTTAAATGACATTCAGAGCTGGTGTCACTTGCAGTAAAAAAAAAAGTGGAAAAAAAAAAATCCCTCCCTGCCTTGCCAACAGCTGACCTTGACAATTCAGTTTCCTTTGCTGTATTGTTTTCCCTGTCTAAGTCCAGTGCTTTAGGTAGATTGTTTGTAGAAGATCTTGATCTTTGGGGGCGTATACATGGTTTTGTATCTGTGGGTCTTTTAATTCTCTAGACAATACAGTCAAAGCCTTTAAGAGTGAATGTGATACTGGGCACATAATGCAAACAGCGATTAAATATTTAATTTCCCCTAAAAAGGGAAGGGTTACAGTGGGAGAAGTCAGTCTCGCTTGCTCTGGCTGCAGCCAGCTGGATCCTTCCCCACCCCATAAGCAGCATTGCAACACCAGGCACTGCTGACCTCTCCCTTTCCAACCTCTCCCCCAGCTCTAGCGTCTTTTACTTTTGGCTATTAGTCTGAGGGTCTTCAATCTTTCTGTCAGTAATCGGGGCAATTGGCCTCTGCTCCACTGGGTGAACTGCTAATGAGTTCCGGATGGTGGTTGATCTGCCAGTCCAACTTCAACCATCTCTGCCCCCTGAACAGAGCGGAGCCTGGGGCGCAGCCTTTGCTTGTGACCGGGAACTGGCTCGCTCAAGCTGCGTGTTAGCTGCATAATAGAGCAGGCTGGGACATATTGCTCTCTTGCCTCTCTGCGTTTTTTATTTTGTATTTGTACTTCTGTAAATGCTCATGCAAGAGACAACTGTGTGATTTTTAGACTAACAGCTACTTAGTGCTTCTAGAAGTCCAGTTTTTTGATTGAAATGTAGATATAAGGGAGAATACACTTGTCTGTGTGAATATTTTTAAACAAGTGTTGTAACCTGTTCTAACGGATTGGTAATGTAGATAACTGAACTGGTGCTCCCATGTAGTACTTAATTGTTGAATGCGGAGAAACTAGAACATGATGCGGTTCTCTGTTAGTAAATGACTGGACTAGAAATACTCTTGTGTTGAGGCTGGTCCAGGTCAGAGGAAGGTTTCCTTCGCTTCCTGCCTCCACCACCCTTGCCTTGGCTCAACCAAAAGTGTAAAGCAGTTGTTTAGTGAAACTATTGTCAGCTGGCCCAGGTTGCTGGTCTGGCTTCTCTGCTAACCAAATAATAGATCAGAAAACAAATAAAAATGTAAGTAGTGTATAATTGCAAGTAGAATAGTAGCAGAGATTAGAATGTAGTTTGCGATTTTAAATACGTATATCCTGTTCACTGAAGCCTAGCACAGCTTCTGGTGTTATCAGAACAATCAGTGTGCTGGTATTAGAAATAGTTTGCATTCCTTGGAGTAGAAAGTAAGCTAAACTCCTTTAAAGTGGCTAGGAGGCGAGTTGTGGACTACCCACTCCTCTTGGCTACTGAAAATAAATGGTGTATTGATTTTTCTCTTGTACATCCCTCACCTTTAGGTTTCAAAAGTATAAATGCTTTCTTCTCAATCTCTTCTTCCTCTTAGTAGTTTTCTGTTTTCCCAGAACCTCCTGTCTAAGAGGCTTTGATTCTTTCTCTTGACTACTTGTGGAAAAAAAACCCCCAACTTTCGGCACATCTGCTTTTTGCAAAGGACAGTGCCTTTTACAGATGCTCCCAAACTCTCTCCAGCAGCATGAGGTTGACCTGTCTCAGTTTCTTTAAATCTCTCGCGTACTTCCTTACCCTAGGCTGTACATTGCAAAATGAGCAGCGAAGCAAACATGGTTGTCCTGGCTGAAACTCAAAAATGCATGTGTAAGAGTGGGAGAACTTTCTCCCTTGCCGTCAGTAGTCATTACCATCTGTTTAGGTTCAGCTCAGAATCATGGCATTTATCTGTCTGTGGGGTTATTTAACAGCATCATTTATCTTAACAAGAACGTAAGCTATGAAAAATACTTTTTTCTTAAATGAGCAGCCTTTGGCTGACTAACTGATCTGTTTTGAGGATGTCATGCACTGTGTTTTATCGAGATTATTTCTCTGATACAGCCAGAATTCCTGTTTGACACCCCTACACCCCTAACTTAACTGTAAATTGTGGATTTCTTTATAAAGGCCAAAGCTGACTTTCTGTCAGCACACCAAGTGCAAAATGTATTGATCCTGTTTTTCAGGATAAGTGTAGAGAAACATAAAAATTCTTTTCAATCTCATGTTAAATCTAGTACAGTTTCTCATAATTAGCATTTACTTGTGAGTTCAGTACAGCATGAGGAAAAAAATGGTTAATAAGCAAACTAGAATAGTCTCATTTGCCGTAGTCTCCCTTAAGGGTAACTGCCTTTCTCCCATTCTCCCTGTTTCTAGATATTAATTTGTTTAAATGAGAAGAACTTCCTGATTGAGGACCAGGTAGGAGTCTTACGTGTCCTGGAGAACTTGAAACACCAATTTAGCACAATTAAGATGGCAGAGAGCCTCAAGCGAAGATTTAGTCGCTTCCACAGATAAGGAAGCCAATTGAGTTAATTAAAGGATGTTTACAAAAATACTGTGCATTCCTTTGAACTAATTAGAACTGTGGAGAAGGCACCACTGACCAGGAAACAGTTTCATGAGGTGTGTAGGCTGATCTGAGACTGTGGCCTGTCTGTCCTTGTTCTCCCTTCTTCCATACCCTTGGCTACGTGTTCCTATTCTGCCCTTCACACCAGCTCTCAGTCATGCACTCAGCCAGATGAGCAAGTGCTCCTGAGAAACTGGTGTTATTTGGGCGTGGGCTTTTTTTTTTTTTTTGAGAGAGAGGTGGTTGTGAAAAGCTAGTGCCATGGCAAGGAAGGGGATAGCAGTGGATGGCTGGAGGTGAGGGAGGGCAGTCTGGGTTGTCTTGAGTTGTTCTTGAAAGTGTAGCCAGCTTTTGTGAACTCCACGCTTGGTTCTGAACTAGATGGTACAGTATAACTGAAATTGTTAGAAACTTCAGCAGTCTCTTTCCTTTCAGATATAAAACTTAAATTGTCTTAAAATGGAAGACCTATCTAAAACTGTGTCTATAGACTTAATTAGGAAAATGTTCCTAAATTTTAAGTAGAACATGACAGTATTTTCAGACCCTGAAGCTACCTTCTGTTGAACAATATTCTCTGCTGGTTTTAAATATTTTCTTCCAACAGTCTCCTGTAAAAGAGGTTAATTCAACTATAAGTGCTGTGGTTTTTTTCCCTGTTTAGGGAAAAATATCCCATGCAGCTTGCTGGCAAAGCCAAATGGACACCTGAATATAAATGCTGTAAATCAGAATAATAGTGCAGTGTTACACACATTGTAAAAAGATCATAGTTTGGTATCCAGCACTTCTGTTTGTAGGATAAATTGTGAAACTTGTATGACTTTTTTGTTTTCATCTTAAAATTGTTTGAAATATAACAAACCAACACTTTTTTTCATTAAGCAGCCTTTTTTCTTTTTTCTTTTTCTTTTTTTTTTTACCAAAGGAAAAAACACCTTCACCTGCCTCTTCCCATGGGTGTTGTTTTTTCTTGACATTCGCTCTCTGTGGGTAGAGAACCCTTCTCACAGTGACTTCTTCCCTAGTCTCCCAGCCTGGACTTAACTTCCCTTCCTTCCTTACAGGCTTTTGTGTCATGCCGTGTTGTCCAGCCAGATGTGATTAAATATGAGTTCCCTGAAGGCTATTGATATTACTGTAACTATCTATAGGTTTTCAATGGGAATTGCACTACAACTGGCTTGACCCTACAAATTAGAGTTGGAAACTCCTTGTGAACTCAGCATAGCCCCATGTAACTGTGTCAGCTAGCTTACCTTCACTCTGTACAAATGTGTGTTGTGCTGTTCTTACAGTTCTAGCCAAAAAGTTAAGGCTGTTTCTTCCCTGCAACACCTGTCCAGTAACTGAAGTACCAGTCTTGCCTCCCTCCTCTCCCTCTCCATCCTGTGCACTTTTATTATTGTCCGTGTGTATGAAGCTTTTTCACCTTTCTTTCATACGTAAAGCCTTCAAATCTCTACAGTCTCTTTTTCTGTTCAGTTTTGTTACTACTTGTGAGGCTTTCAGGGTTAGCCAGAGTCTATTTGAATCGGCATTACAAGAGAAGTGCCTCCCAGCCTTTTTACAAGGTCTTGGATGAGCCAGTTCCAGAGCACTAGAGTGACCAGGTTGTTTTCTCTGTATAATTAAAGAGGAGAGAAACCAGATCAGAGGACTACCGTCTGTTTCTTGCTACTGCCTAGCAAAACAGCGCAGAACCTGTTGGTCACTAGTCCTTGACAAGATCAACTAGATGAATTTTAACAGAAAATAGAGAAACTCCAATTCTGAGGCCGAAGCATGGGGAACTTCAAGGAACAGTCTTTCTTTTTACAGCTGAAGGTCATGCTTTAGAGGGTATGAATAACAGCCGAGCCATGATATCCCTTAAGGTATAAAGTTACCTAGATCAGAAGAGCACCCTCAGAGGTTACTGCTGGTGCTGGTTAGGTAAAAAGGAAAAGGAGGTGCGTTTTGAAGAGGACAAAGCATGAGAGTTGATTTACAAGATTACCTTTTAGCCATGTCATCTTTCACTAGATCTTGGTCACCCTTTCCTCCAGTTTGTAGACGCTAATGAAACTGAACATACATGCATTCCTCAGAAGTTCACAGTACAGTAAGCCTGCTTAAAGGTCATGGAGGTGCTTGGCACCTGTGAAGGCAATACTGGCCTGTTATGTATATTAGTGAAAATTTCAGGACCGTTTGCTTACATGTAGAAGTGTTCTCTCCTTGGACAAGGAGCAACAGTAGAAATGCTGCTAATTGTTTGGGCTAGGTTAACATTCAGCTAAACACCATTTCGCAAAGTCTTCTACTCCACTGCTGGAAAGCAGTGCACCATGTAGACTGCAGCAGGATTTCTAACAGCAATGTGAAAAATGGAAATGGGCAGCTAGTATAAGATGTGTAACCAACTTCCAATTTCTCCTATTCTTTTTACTGTGGACTATACAAATGAATTTTGTGGTCACTTTGGTGAAACTGTCCTCATCTGACCCCTTTATTTGCTGTTCTCCCCCCACCCCCCCATCCCCTTCCCAGATCTCATGGTTGAAAGTAAAAACATGTTTCTTAATTCCAACTCTAGATTACACACTTTCAAAGTACTTTCAAAGTATTGCATAGTATAGTCAAATCAATCTGGTTTAACAAAAAGGTGCATCCATTTCTCTCAATGAAACAGATGTTGAAAAGAACAAAAATGTATGAAGAAATATTTAAATATAAAGGGATCAGAAAAATTTGGACAACTGCTGGTTATGTAAAAATTCTCACAAACTAGTTTTTATAAACAAATTCCATGTAAAGAAGATTATTTAATGGGAAGAAAAGAAAGTTTAAATATTGAGTTCCTTTCTTCTTTGTTTAATGAATACTGAGTGCATAGCACTTACTGTCAGGAATTCTCCCCAGTTAGAAAAAAAAAAAAAGCCCTCAAGCTTCTGTTTTAACTAGGTTAGAGCGAGTAATTCTCTCTGCTGCAGTTACGCAACAAAAAAACCCCAACCTTCATATGCAAACTGATTGTCTGTTTTGCTGGTAGGCTTAAAACACTGTTTGTCAAACTTAGAGTACTTTCTCTTTTTCATGTACAGTCATGTAATAGCTCTCTTAGATTGCAAGAAATTTGGAATTTTTGAGATAAGAACTCTGTCGTGTTTGCAAGTGAATTGCTGGAGTGTCCTCTGGTTTCTGCACTGGAGCAGTCAGAGCAGATATTTCAGCAGCCAGTAAAAATGAAATAGCCTGTCCTAATGAAGTTAAATCCAGAAACAAAACCAAAGCAAAATATCCCAAAATCTTATTGTAAAAACTGAGCAATATTGGAGAAAAAAGTTTGAGCTGGAAGGCCAAAAATGTAATTGAATGAAACAGAAAAATTCTTGCTGTTGAGTTGTAACAGCTTTTCTTGTAACAGCTTTTCTTGGAAAACAAAGGTATTTGTCTTATGTAGTCAACTTTTGCAAAACACAAGCTGCTGCTTAAATTAACCATGAGGATATGATACTTCTGCACATGAAAATCTGGTGTCCTGTTTGAGAAGATAGGAGTGTGTCAAATAGGTAATGGCTTTGCCACACCATCATCCTGATGCTGGGTATGCAATAGCAGAGATAAAGACAGGAAATGTGGACTCTGACTTACGTTAGTGGAATCTTGCAGTGGCCTTGAGTGTAGCTGAAAATTGGCTCCAGACATGCGAACGTAGAGCAGTGTCCTTTGATCCAAGTGAACTTTCTGAGTTCTTCAGCGTGTCCCCCTTCATATTTGAAGGGCTGTGATTCTGTTTTGGCCACTTCTGCCATCTGCATTCTGTCAAGCTCTAACTCTTTTCTTAATTATTATAGCAGAGAAGGGAGAGAAACCTTTGAGATGCAGTTGATTCAAAGATATATCATCTTACTTTGTGAAAAACTTTGCTTAAAGTTGAACAAGCATAGTGCCGTTTGCATTTTTGTTCAGTTTTGCTATACAGGATGGTAAGCATCTGCTGAAGTGCTTTGCTGTATCAGCATCCCCAGTTGTCAAGGCTAAATGTGGACAGTCCTTAGGATTTGTGGAAAAAATTCCTCTGTGCTCCATAGGAGGCTTTAAATTCCTGCCAAACTGCCTTCTGTGACCATAGCGATTTTCTTAGAAGAGGAGTTGGGAGCTGGGGTATTACCAAGCACGTACTCGGTTTCAATATGCACTTTGTGAGCTTTTGCACTGTGACTTCGCAGCCCAAGGAAGGGGCTGGGATTTATCACTCTGTTCCTACTGTTTCCCTCTTGATGTCTTTTCTCCTAATGAAGTATATAGGAATAAGCTTATTTAAAACCCCTTTAAGTGACTTACCTGATAGTCACCTTACAAGTGTCACCAGAAATCACAGCAGTTTCTCATCACATGAACTTTGACATGTTTTTTGTTCTCAATATCGCAGTTTGTTTATATCATGAGTAGTCTTTTCTGCTTCAGTAATTGCACATGCCATCTAATTTACATATAGAGTGTGTATATGCCGAATTGCATATTACATGGATGTTGGGCAAAATACAAAGTTGAGTTTGCCCTTTTCTTAACCTTGTTTTAAACCAAAATCTAGTATTTTTTTTGTTTGGATATTTTGCAATTCTTGCATCATTGCCTAATTTATCCACTGTTGATCTATTACTTGCTCAGGAAACCAAAGGAAAGGGGGGGATAAGAAAGCAGAGTAAAATGACAAACTTGAGTTTCCCGAGGTCATTGCTCCTGCAAATGTCTGTTCCAGAGCTGACTCTTCTTGTCAGAAGTAAGTTACAGACCAGAATGTAATTGACAGAGATCTTGATGGCTTCTTTGGCATGACTGCCAGCATAGTGGAAGTGAACTTGTAGGAGAGGGAATAGGTAATATCACAGTGTAAGTTCAGAGCACTATCATTTGTACTTGAATCTCAGTTTCCATGCTAGTAACTTAGTATTTTCATGCGGAAATCTCCCAAAGTGTACAAAAGCTGTGTAAACGCAACTCTTGAAAGTACAAATATCATTACCTTGAGATACTGTGCATTCAGAGCATCCATATTTCCCGTTGTTCTCTCTGCAGTTCTTTTGTTTCCCTTACCTGCATGAAAACTAGTTGCATGAAATCTTTAACTCCCTAACTACGACAAAATCTGTATGTATTTTTGTCCTGTTCTCTGTAAATGCTGACCAGATTACAGTGTATAGAACAAGGCTGCTAACTCGGATACAACCTGATATTGTGGGGTGATGGTGAAGGAGGCGGCACAAAAAGCAGCCCGCCCTCAGTTACTGTTCAGTCATGTGAGTGGCAAGTGCTTTTCTTAAGTGTAATCTTGGTTCAGTGTGTGGCAACTCACCTTACTGATGAAAGGACTTTGAATTCTGTACTTTCTTGAGTTCTGTATCTGGTGGGCAACCTCAGAGTTCTTCTGAAGTAGACTTCTAGAAGAGATAAATTCGTATAAATACGATTTGGTAAGTGTGCGCATTGCATGATACTTAGGAAATTTGAGTTTTGCATGTTTGGTAGCTTCCTCCATGCATGTTTAAAGATGAATTTTTTTTTTTTTTTGATTTAACCACATGTATTTCTTGTTTTTGTTTTGTTTTCCTTCCCCCAACAGCTGGCTTACCCCTTGGTGTTCTAAACTTGGCCAAAATAAAACCGTATCAGAGAGGCTTTTTCTGTAATGATGACAGCATCAAGTATCCGTTCCATGACAGTACCATCACATCCACTGTCCTCTACACAGTGGGGTTCACCCTGCCCATTTTCTCTGTAAGTAGCTAATATATAGGGAGCTTTGGTGATGGGAGTAAAATGTATGCCTTCCAAGAGTTCAGCACTGTGACTGAGTTGAAGACAGTCTATATAGGTGAAATCCCATATATGTATACTGATAATGCATGTGAAAGGTACTGTTTCTACTTTCTGTTTGCACAGAAAATCTGGAACTAATCTCTAACTGCTAGTATCGCTAATCTTATTTGTTTTAGGAGCAGAAAAAAATTGAGATGAGGATTTAAACTGTATTAGTCTAGGCTTTTATCACTGGGGAGGAAAATACAACAGGCTTCCAAAATACTATGGAATAAATACATCTGTCATTTAGAATGGGTTAGTCTGATAACTCAAAACACTTGTGATGTTAAAACTTGCACTGTAGTGGTGTGCATAAACCTATACTAGTGACTGTTGCTCCCATATACTTTCTACAGAAAGAAGTCTAACTTGGCCTCTGTGTGTTTTCTTAGGTTTAAAATAAATGTGATGACTCTTTAAACCCTTCAAAATGGGTTACAGAGGCTGAAAATCTAGTTGCTTGTAGAAAAGAGGCTCACTGTTGTCAAGACCACATGATTTTTACAAAGAACAATTTAACTCTTCAGTAGATTTCTCTAACAATATTTTAAGCCTGATACTGTGTCAGAGTTTTTAGTTTTGAGCTGATTTAGAGATCCAAAATTTAACTATTCAGAATAGTCTTGAACCTGAAACTACATCCTGTTGTTTGTGGCTGCAATGGTTGACCAAACTGTATTAGAGACGGTCATAATCTTTGATCTCCTAATACATGTCTATGCTATATTAATCAGTGAGAAGTATATATTAAATTGGTTTAAGGATGGAAGCAGTCATTGTAGAAAAGTAAATGGAAATCTATGGAACCTCTACATGCATTACTTTAGTTTTCCCTTAAATGCTTGTTTATTAAAGCTTGCATTAGTCCTGTACAGTAAATAGAAGGTAGACACAACAGTTGTTATCATTAGTATAGTTTCACTTCTGAGGAAAATAGTCTGAAGTTTGTAATTTTTTACATGTACTGACATATATCTTCAGCACAACTTCAGGAAAATTTCTTTTTCCAGTAAGGTTCATATGTACCTTAATCGATAGGTGACAGGTGAAATAGCAATTGCAAGTCTGTGCAAGTCTGTGCAATTCTGAGCATCTAAAGAAGCATTTCAGTTACGGTTAGATAATCTGTTGAATTGCTTGATTTTTTTTTTTTTGTGTGTGTGTGTCTTCATTTCTAGATTTGAAATTGTTCCTGTAGTAGAAAGTCAATTGAGAGTGCATTTTTTTCTGGCTCTAAAGCAGTGGAGAAACATCTGACTTACAACTAATTTACTTAAAAGTGTAAACATCTAAGGGGTGGTATGGACAGCTATTGTAACTTTAACTGCCAAGGTATCTAAAATTATAACTTAGAATTAGACTTGTCACTGATTCCAGTCTATTCTGTTACTTTTCTTCTGTGATACTTTTGTAGGATTCACATAGTGTATTTTTATTGCCTGTCTTTGTGCAGGGGATTGGAGTGTATAATTGGAACAATCACTTCTGGCCTCCAGGCTGAGAAGTTAAAAAAAAAATAAATAAATTCCTGAAGCACTTGTAGATCTGTCACAACAGTACAGGCTATGCAGATTGGTTTTTTTCAGTCTGACCTTAAAGCAACACAGGTTTTCTGGAATCTAGTGAGAAAGTAATCACTGTAGTTTGTATATTGCTGCTCTGTGTAGTTAACATTTTAACCTAACTGGCTTTCTTAGTCTCATTTTTAGATTTAGGGTGTTCTTTAGCCTCATGCAAGAGTTGAAAAATCATTTACAGCTACTGAAAACTTAGAGCTAGGGTGAGCTGTAGAGGTAGGGAGTATGACGTCTGGGTTATTACAATTTACTGAGTTTAAAGTGGGTTCCAGTTGAATGCTTTCTAGCTTCAAGCTTACCTTTATTCAAAATGGACAGGGAAAGTTGATCAGTCTGGAGACAGGAGAACCTGACATTCAAACTGGTTTTTGTTTTGGACTGACTCAATGGAGGCTTTGAGACTTTTTCCAAGGCAGCTTAAGTTTTTGGAAGTAGTATTTTCCAGAGTCAATATCTTCAGCAGGGATACAGCTGGCTCATGAAAGCTTATTGGGCAGTAATGCTGATTATCCCACATCTAGTAAAAAATGTTATCCTGGCATGAGACTTTCCTGAAAGAGACAGGCTTCTCAATGAAGGAATTGATGGTAAAAATCGGATCTAATACTGTGCAAATAAGAGTTGATAAATTACACTTTTAGGCGAACTTTTCTTCCCTGATCAAAGACTGCCTGGAACGAGATACTTGTTCCAAAGTAGGACTTACATCTCAGCTTTGTGACGTTACAAAGTAGAAGGAGGAACTTGTGGTGGGAAGCTGAGGGAAGCAAAAGGAATCATATCTGCAATGGAGGGGGGGGGTGGGGGAAGGAAGGTTAATTGAGTAGTAGACTGATTATAGCCCTTCCCCTTACCATTCACCAATGTACCGGTATTGCTGATGCAGTTATTTAGTCCTAAAGCCTCACAAAATCTAAGCAGAAATGCTTGAAATATTATTATGCATATGCAGCTTGCTGCACTAACAGCTTGCTTGTCTTCAGAGTGCAGTAAGAAATGGCCTGAATATCTTGCTGTATAATAATAAATGGTCTTGTCTGGCTCAGTTGTTGAGGTAGGCCCATAGTGGAATATAAAACAACTTCCAAGGGAAAAAACAAACCAAAACCTGCAGTAATGAGTGAGGCATAGATGTTTCGTTGTTAAGATGCCTCTTTGTGCGTAAAAGAAACTAGGCTGCCTGACTATTGCTTTGTCTTCAGAACATTTTAGGAAGATTTAAAAGACATGATTTGGAAACTGTCAGGGATATTCTTTCTTTAAAAAAAAAATAAAAAAAATTAGAAGAAAGGTCTCAGAATTCACAATTCCATTTTTGCTCTGAACTCTTTCTGTTCCCATTGCCACCTTTTATCAGGAAATAAAATGTCTGGGAAAGCAACTCATGTTTATTCTTTTCCAAGTGCCACTTCATAATACGATACTTCTCAATTTTCCAAATTGTTTTCTGTCTCTGAGTGGGAAGCAAAATTTTTGCATTAGAATTTTTTGAGACTTACGGTCAAACAAGCTTTGGGTAGTGCTCTGGAAAAATGAATCTCTTCAGATGTCTAGGTTGGTGTCTGGAGCAGCACACATCCATGATGACTGACATTTCTACCTTGCCAAGTCTTTTTAGAGATGTTTAGAAGGTAATTCTGAGTAGCCTAGAAGCCATGACTAGTTAGGGGATAGTGTCTATAGATTGCAACTCTAGGAGTGTTTTGAAATTAATCTCTTAAGAAGATGTACTTGGTCTGACATTTTTGGTCTTTAGCTGTCTGCATGAGATCAGCTCTTCCAAGTACAAATGGCAAATTAGTGTCTTTCTCTAGCAGTGAGGTCCAACCATGCCTGTTTGCCTGTGTGCTATTCAGTTGGTCTTTCTGGTGACTTCACCTCCAAATCAATTTTCTCTTCCTTCAGTCATCTTGCTTCTTAACAACCGCTGCCTTCGGTGACTGTCGTACAGCTTCTCTAAGGGTAGTTGTGATTGGGGGAAGGAGAAGCACAGAGCAAAGGAGGCCTCTCTGAAGCATCCTTCTCACCAAAGAAGCAGAAGAACAGAGCAACTCAAGAGTTGCTGAGTTTCATCTGCTCCCTGTGCTAGGTTCTGAGCAGGATTTCTGTAGTTCCCTGCCAAAGGTTTGCCTGGCGGCTCTGTTCAGGAGCTGAAGGGACACAACCCACTGGTGAGTTTCTCTTACGATGGACTGATTTATGAGAGGATGAGAGTTCAGTTCTTCTAACACGGCCAAAGTGCAGCACTGAATTTCTGGGAAACAAAGTTAGTAAACAGAGTCTTGAATAAGTCACTTCCCTGGGATGAACTCTGCTATGTGGGACTTCTTTCAGAGGAAATAATGTTATGGGCCTGTAGGACTTAATTTTTCCACCTTGAACACATCCAAAAAATATTTAGGTGGTCAGGTGACATTGTCTTCTACTTCAAAATCCAAAACATTCTGAGTTTGGTTTGGCAAAGGCTAGTATCTTCAGTATCATGATGCATTCCCAAAAGGTATCTAAGTAGCTCTGTTCCTGTGCCAGCTTTAACCTATTAGCCATGAGGCTTAATGTTTTAAGAAATGTCTCCTTCTACCATGTGTATTAATGTTTTGAATGTAACTTCTCCTTCCTACAGATCAGCACAATCATACTTTGGAGGCAATCTACTGATTTCTTTTCAGGCAAAAGAAACTGATCTTCTTTTGTGCTGTGTTTGTGAAAGGGGTACATTTTGCAGGGAAACTTTTGTTGAAATCACCTATTTGATTAACAACATAAGCACGGACTGGACTAATTTGTATGTTTTTTTGAGGGACAAATGCAGCTACTGCTGTGGTAGAGACTTTTAAAGCAGGGGACTTTAATGAAACCCATGGAAGACTGTTAGATTGGTAGATGTGCACTTCATTTTTTTGCAGCACTGTCGAAGCTTTATGGCCCACTGTTGATAGTTTTGCGACTAGTTGAAATTAAACCTGCTCTTTGGCACTAGAGTGGACTTTAACCTGAAACCTGGAAGTTAAGTTGCATATTAATAATTTTGTTGTGCTCTGAACAAGACTTTGCCTCTTGCCTGGTAAACTTTTTGAAAAAGAGTAATGTTTTATCTTCATGGTTTTTTTGGTATATTCATGGCACTGGAAGCCTTTTTGGGCAGTGCTGTTGGACTTCATAGTCTGGCATGAGTTCTGCTTGATTCTAACTGTTCATCTTGTACTATTGATACAGATCAGTATCATCTCTGAACCCAAGCTTATTCTGAGGAATAAACAGCTAATTTGTGTTTATTCAAACTTTGTTTAAAGCCAACATAATAATAACAACCCATGTTTATATTATGTGAAGCGTTAATGTGCAGGGTCATGCACTTTGGCTGAATTGATGAGTAATTCCGGGGTGAGATCACTGATGTGGGGGACAGAGGCTGAGGAATGGCAGTTGCTGCGTCCAGCTTTGTCCCCACTTCTGCCCTGTCCATGGCGAGGGTGTTCTGGTGGGCTCGGTTTAAAATCAGATGAGGAAGGATCTGAGGAGCACCACTTCCAGTGTGGTACTCATATAAATCACTTACCAGATGCAGTTCATTTTAAATAATAACAAGAAGCAACTTACTTGTTAAGTCTGTGGACTTGGTATTGTACTTTTCTCAATCCTTCAGGTACATTTGTTAATACAGTGATGAAGAACACACGTTGTCTATGAAACTGAGTAAAATAGTTGGCAGCCTGACAGTGGAAGGAGCTGCAGACAAGGGATTTTAAAATGCTGAGTGAAGTTTGGTCATAACTGTGAGAAAGCCAAGCAGTCAGTGGTTTGGAGTTGGTTTTGAAGGTATTATTTAGTGGAGTATACAAAAGGGTAAAATGGAATAGGGTGGAATGTAGGGAGAGGGAGTTGCAACTTAATATTTAAAGTCTTGTCATTTAAGCAAAAAAACCCAGTCTGTGGCATAGATTTTTTTCCTTGTCTCGAGATTCACACCTAGTTACTAATAACTTGCTGTTGACATCCAGGGCTTAGACCAGAGACTCAAGGGGGTGGTGAAAAAGGGAAGGGACAGCACCAGAAACCAGAGGTGAGCAGCAGGGAAAGTAAGTGAAAGAGGGGGAAAGTTCCTTTTCATGCTGCCTTTTCTGTTTCCCTTCCTCTGGCTCACCCCACTGTATCTCTTTCTGTTCTGCCTTGAGCAGTAAAATGCTCATGCAGAGAGATGGTTTTTACCCATCTGTTCTGGAGAAAGCTGAATGACAAAATGCAGCAATTGGTCTCAGTGAACTGTGGAGTGTTGGTATAAGCTTATTTCTTGCTAGTTGCCCTCCTGAACTTTAAACCTCTCTAAGAAATGGAAAATAGTGTTGTTCTGGTACTGAGGAGAAGCCATAGTTAACTTAATCTGCAACTGTTAACTTAATCTGCAAAACGCTGTGTGATGTCATAACCAAGCCCTGCAGAATATGAGCAGTTGTACAGAGTAATACTTGTCTCAGAACTTTTAACTAAGCTTTCATAAAATGCACGTTTTTCCAGGAAGGATTTCTAGTGTTGTACAAAAGAATACTACAGATGTTTTTCCTAATGCAATTAGTAATGAAATCTCTACAGCATATTCAGGGGTAATGTTAACTTGTGCTTTCTATCTTAATTTCTGGTGTAAAGAGACCTAAACCTCAAAATACTACTTATGCCTTTTTTTTCCTAATAAGGCTACACTGATGAAGTTGGCATTAGATAATAGCACAAAAGTGGTGGTGGCTTTTCTTGAAGTGCTGGGAGAAAAGACAGCAAAATCTTTTAAATATGTTTTGTTTCTAAACTCTGGAGAAAGGCTATTGCTACCTACTACTTAAGCACAGATGTTTGAAGCTATTTTTGCTGAAACTTACCCATTGTTTCGTGGTGTCCGTCACTTCTGTTATCTTCCTAATCCCTTTAATACACCAGGAGGTTGGAGTACTCAGGCTAAAGGCAGCATTTAAAAAAATCTCAATATTTGTATCTGTGCATTCAAATGATTACTTCACCAAAATCTTAAACTAAATAGGCATGGGATTAGATGAAGATTCCTTAAATGTATAAGTAATTCATTGAAATATGAGAAGTGGACCTAGGAGTAAATGCTCCCTGGCTTTCACAAGGGAGGAAGGTACTAAGTAGAGGCCTTCAGGAGTCTGCCCTGTTCAGTATGGTCATAAATGCCCTGAAGGAGAGTGTGTGCAGTGAGGCAGGAAAGTAGGGTACTTGGGGCAGTGAATACAAAAGATGGCGATAACATGATTGCTGGTGAAATACAGCGTGGATAAATGTCAAGTGGTGCCCTTCATGAGGAGAGTGGAAAGGACAACTCGACAGCAGCATATAGTGTGGTGTTTGCTCTCTTCACCAGAGTGGTAATGATCAACTTTCAGTTCTGTGGAGAGACCAACTTCGTGTCTAGTAACACTGAGGAAACCCAATCAAGATTAGAAACTTGGAAAGAAATAGACCTGTGTTTTACAGGATATTTATGGGAGAAAACCCAATGTAATCAGTTAGAAATCACTTCAGGTTGTGAGGAAGTCTAAGCCATTATATATACTGTATGAGTCAGACTTTTGGACAAGTGTACTATAATTGTTTCAAATATTTAGTCTCGTCAGTTGAGCTACTTGTGTTTCTACCTCTTGTATTCTGACTGAAAGGCTGTTTCAGAGGCTTGTGTATCTCCCTCACTATGAATATCTTTATTGCCAACTGTTTGTAGCTCCTTAATTCTTGGTTGTTGTTGGATCAGTGTTGCTTTTTTCTGGTATCTACTGCCTAAGCAGTTAGCTGGTTTATAGCCCTTAAGTTCTGCTGAACTGTGCAAAACCTAACTTTTCCAGTTTTTGAGATAATGAGGAACGTACCTTAGCAGTCTTTCTCTGTCTGCATTTAAGACAGATGAATTAAAACCAAACTCGTTTGCAAATTCTGATTGAATGCTGTTTCAGAACAAATTCTTTTCAGGTGGCTAAAAGCGCTAATGCCTTTGGAAGGGCTTGTCTAATGGTCACACGATTATATTGATGTACAGAAGCCATAGGAAGCAGACACTATTTTCCCCTGATATTTTGAACTGACAAGCTCCCAGCTCATCAGAGTTGTTTAACCTCCAGGTGCATGACTGAATCCATTACTGCATAAATCTTCATCTGTTCTCTTGCTTCAGTCTTTAGGAGTTGTTTTGCAGGCAGAACTGGCTGACCTTGATCTTCCACTGTATCAAAGAATTGCCAGCTCTGTCAGCAGTACCTCTACTAGTTATTCATTAATGATGCTGGCATGTACACTGTATAACACTAGCTTATTGGCTGTATCCTTGAGATTACCCTACTGGTAACCTCTTCCCAACCATATAATTCCTCCTAACATACCTGTTGTCACCTTCCCTTTAGGCAGTTTCTTCACTGTGTTATTATTGACTTGGAAAAGGAAGCATGCATCAGGGGTGCTTTACTTACTCTCTGCCATCTTCACTCCTTACTTAAAAGTAGTACTTAAACTCCCCAATTTCTTCTACTTTCATGTAAAACTGACCCCAACTAATTTTTACTAATTATTTTTTTTAATATGCCAAACTCTGCCCTTAGACATTGTAACTTGTTTAGGGGAAAAATGGATATTTGTAGAAAAAGCAGGGCATTTCTTTTAACTTACTGTGGCAATGTGTGACTATGGCAGATGAGCAGGATTTCTTTTGTCAGTGATTCACTGCTGAATCTTTGCTACTTTTGCTTGAGAAACTACTTTAGACTTTTATGTGGATAAATCTTTGTCAAGGAAGTACATCACCTCTATACTGCTATTAAAAATTGTTCTTGAGTTGCATCTGGGAAGTTTAAAGACGTTGATGCTAATGATAGTTGCACCATTATGAAAACAAACATCACTTGGTATCTTCAGTCATATCCAGTACTTCTGTGCCAGAAGGTTTCATACTTGGGAAATTGCTACTGCGATGCAAAAGCTTACTCCTGTCTTCTGAAATTATGATATCTCTGAGTGTGAAAAAGTAACATGCCTATCACAACTACAGGGAAACCCTAGCGTTGTACTTGCTATATAGCAAGAGTCCTTGCCTCTTTCATCACTTATGCCAGTTCTTCCGCTTGTTTGTTCTGCTTGTACTAATGAGAAATCCAAACTGTATTATTCCCTGTTTCTGTCTTTGAGGGAGGGAGAGTTGCACTGCAGATAGTAGTTAAGCTATGTATTTGAAATAACTTTGATTTTATTTTAGAAATTAAGTTTCTTTTTTAAAAAACCTTAACATCCACAAAACCGGACTCTGCCAATTCATACAGAACAAAACCCTTAAGTATTGTCAGACGTTTTTCTTTATGGCTTCGCTTGCCAGAAACAGTAGGAGTTGCTGCACCTCTGGTTTGACTTCTACTTTTCTCCCTACTCCCGCCAGCTAATAGTGAAGCCAATCCATGTGTGTTTAAAAGAAGTGAATTAAACCTGCTGTATGGAGCGTGTTCTGAGGGAGTAGGTACTGACATTGGAGAGTACTTT
This sequence comes from Cariama cristata, assembly GCF_000690535.1. NCBI lineage: Eukaryota > Metazoa > Chordata > Aves > Cariamiformes > Cariamidae > Cariama > Cariama cristata. Next base: position 26,433 of record NW_009608336.1, read on the forward strand.
AACCAAATTAAAGACATCAAAAGCCAGTACTGGTGTGGTTTTTCAGGCTAATAACTGCCTTGGATTGAGCAAAAGATACATCACAAATAAGCTAGTTCTTTGAATTTAGTTTTCAGTTTAAGTGTTAAGTCAATCTGGTCAATTCTGCAGTCTGGTTTCTAGAAATTAAAACTTGTATCTCGAGCTTTCATGGAGTGTGTCTGCTTTCAGCACTGAAATGTGCTGAGAACAGCAATAAGACAAATGACTGGAATTACCTTTTAAATCTGTTATACAGTTGGGGGAAACAGAAGAAACACTTAATGAAGTTTACTGTGTGGACTTCTTTACCAGTATTGTATTTCAATGCATAGCTCTTCCAATTAATTGTTACTTCAAAGCAGGTATATACCTAGAACTTCAAGACTTATACTGTCTTACCTGAATTTTACTGGTTATGACTTCAGGAAACAGTTTATAAAGTTTTCTTTCTCAATCAGTAAAGTGGGATTGGTTTCAGATAGAGTAGAAGAGGTAGAAAGAAATTATGAAAGAGAAGGCATTTTAAGAATGAACTTTAGCTAGTTCAAAAAAAAACCAAAACAAAAATGAACTTTGAGTTGTTTGGTATTTTGCTTGCATAATCTTGATATAGGAAGGTGCTGCAAGCAATTACAGAGTAATTACATCATAATCTCACAATTGCTGAAGAGTGAGCACACATTTCAAGCAGCTTCTCTTTGCATGGAAAAGCACATGTTGTCACTGCATGAGGGACTTTGTTCCTATCATTCACATACCATTGCTTTCCCTTTCTGATTTAGCAGCAGGTAATTACGTTTAAAAAAAAAAAAGCCTCCCCCCCCCAAACACTTGAATAACTCCAGCACTCTGAAAATTTTATTTCCGGCCTTGAGAAGCTGAAACATTCAGGTGAGGTTGGCTAGGAGGAAATGAGGAGTAAGCCACCATGACACCATTATTCATAGTGCAGGTCTTTAAAAAGAATGATGCAGAGCTGGTGATGTGATGTCAGTGACACAACTTAACTACAATCGCAAGTATTTGTGGCATTATGCTGAAACTGTGATAAGGTTTTTCTACACTGAACTTCATTTTGTGAGCAACTGCTTTGCCGTGATGACTCGAACTATCTACTCTAAAGAAGTAAACCTGTAAGTAGTAGGCATGGTGGCATCAGGTATACGGTTGGACTTGATGATCTTTGAGGTCTCTTCCAACCATAATGATTCTATGAGTCTAAATAATCAAGAGACCCATATTTGTGAATGCCTTATTCTCCAGTTCTGGAGATCCAAAAAGTCCACTTTTTTAAAATATAGTCTTGAATCTTGGTGTCAGTATTTGTATGCAGGGCAGAGGATAAAGTTTTCATTCCATACGTATTTTATAGAATAAACAGGTGTTGAAAATGCATCACGGCATTACGTTGACAAGTCATCTTCCCTCACCATGGCTGCAAACTGCTTCTGCCTCTTCCCTTGAACAAGTTACTAACTACTCAATAACTGATGATACATCGTGACATGCTGTCACAATACCAACACAACGGGAGGGCAGAAATGAGTTCTGGGCTGCGGTGTTTTTCAAGACTCTGCTATTCTTAATACTAGGAGAGAGGAAGAGGGATTTTTTTCCTGGTAGGAAAGGCTGTGGTTTTGCATTGGACTGCAGAGTCCAGCTCCAGGGCCCTGTGCTGGCTGGTGTCTGAATGGTTCAGTGTTTTGGCGAGGCTCTGGCTTGGCTCTTAGCCCATCCTGCTGTCCTTCTGCTTTGTTGGTGTGCTTGGACAGCTTCCAGGGCTAGGTCAGTTGTAGCCCTGCTGGCATAGAACTGGAAACAACCCCTCTTCACAATGACAGTGGGTTTTTTCTACCACTTTCAGAGGGGAGGTTTTGCATGCTATTGCATGCTATTGATTTTATGACTCTTAACAGTAGAGAAGATAGTGATTTTTTTTTTTAAATTTTTTTTCTTTTTTTTCCCCCACAAGGGGGCTTAGCTGGAATACATGGGCACTATGATAAGCCCATAACTGCTTGGTTGTGGAATGAAACTGTGTGTCATTCATCAGAGGTCACTTCAAGGAAATTTTCACCTTATGAACCATTAGTTTGTTATTTGTTCTTCTGTGGCTGTTTTCAAACAGAAGCATTCTTTTAAGCAGTCACTTTATGCTGGAAAATCAAAATAGATGGCAAATCACTGGTGAAAGCACAGTATGTCTCATTCATGATGGCCCTAGGAGATGGGCTTTGTTTGGAGGACTTTGTGGGTGGAGGTTAAAGGGGGAAGAGAGTTGAAAAGGATCCTAGGTCATCGTCTTTCTTTTTTTTGTTGTAAATCCTGACTGTATAACTTAGTATTTCTCTTCTGTTCCGCAACAGTTCTCTTACTGCTTGATTGGTATCTTTTTTTATCCTGTCTTTTTCTCCTGTTCTTTCTGTGCTTACTTCTGTTTGTACACACTTGGGGGTAGTTGTGTATATGGAAAGGAAGAGGTGGGCTATGCCTTGACGCAGAGGTCCTGAGGAGAGAACTGAGACAACATCCTTCTCTGGCGGGAAGGAAGGAAGGTTTTCATCCTTCTAATCCCTTACTAGTAGATTAGGAGTGTCTCCTGCCCAGTTGATTTTTGTTGCCTAACTCTAAATTGATAAGCATTTTATGTGCAATACTGCTGAATTTTGAGCACAAAATCAAGGGCTTTCAAGCGCTTTAATGCCACTGGCATACATCCATAAGTTAAAGTATTTATTGTTTTGTTGAACATTCTTGGTAGTACCACACTTCTTTTCTCCAGACAACTGTTTCTTTCTGAGGGTATTCATCCTAGTATACAAACAGATTGTGTAGATGCTGTATGTGTGTCAAGGATGGAGAATCAGGGTTTAAAAATGTGATTCTTTAGTTTGTAGTAATTTGTATCCTTTTTTGACCTTTTTTTTTTTTTTTAAAAATTTGCTGTTCAAATGACTAGTTTTGGTTAGCGTTACAGGTCTCTTGAGGTACAACAGCACAAAGCATTGCGCGCCTTAATCTTTGTTTTGTTGAGCTTAGGGTGAACCAAAGGCTTCCTCTTTTGTGGAAGAGAGAGGAATGAAATCTTCATGCCATGAGGTTTTAGGGTTTGTGCAGTGACCACGTTGTTCCAGGGATCTGTCCAGTGTGTGTGGAAGCGAGGGGATTGTATGCATGTGTAATTTTTCCTTTTTTCCATATCTTCCTGAAAACTCCCTCTGCACTTGCGCTCCCTGAGAAGCACCCCTTTTCTGCTTTCATGAAATGCAATTTATGCTCTTCTGACTTGTAAAGCTGTCCAGAGAAGGTATAAAAGGGCAACTGTTGCTCACTGGAACATAAAGGAATAGTTGGCAATTTCGGCAGCAGCAGCAGATTGAGCAACTCAGTGGTCGTCACTGAACTATTTACTCAATCATGGTTTCAGCATGCTTTCACACTTGATGTGCCACAAGGATGAAGGCGAGAGGAATCCTGTTCCGCTCTCCTTCATTCAGTGATCCTTCCTGGGAGCTGCAAAGACAAGGCAGTAGTCCTTGGCCAAAGGAAGTGCATAACCTTCTAGCTTGCTGCATGCCCATTCCTCCTTACGCACTTCTCTTTGGAAATGCAGGGGTAGAATCGTTGCCAGAGTTTGTGTTGCTTTTGTAATGTATTTTTTATTCCTTTTTGCTAGCTGGCTTGCCTTTTGCAATTCTCAGTTCAAGACGTATCCCCTTCCAGAGAGGAGTTTTCTGTAGTGATGAATCCATCCGGTATCCATACAAAGAGGACACCATTTCTTATAAGTTGTTAGCAGGAATAATTATTCCTTTCAGTATAATTGTTGTAAGTTAAACTTTTTTTCATTGCATTTGATTTCAGTGGGGGTGGGAAAGAGGGAGGTGGCTTAATTCTATAGTCTGAGAGATAAAAACTTCCTCCCTTACCATATCGGTGAAGAATAACACTTAAATGACCGTCTCAAGCTTTTGTGTTTTTGGAGCTACTACTTTCAGAATATGAGTTTGCATCACTTATTAAGTCAGCATTTTTATCTGCTACAAACTCATTGGAAATACTTCTATGTGTGGAAGTGTGACAACAGATACTAAATTCTTTAATAGAAAAATATTACGGCTTCCAATTGGAACTTACCAAAAGCACAACTAGGCTAAAAAGGATAAGTAGCCAGGGAGTGTTTCCCTGGATATTTCCCTGAGGGTCGGGATAAAACACTGGGCCCACTTGTGTTAGAGTTAATGCTCAGACTCACTTTCATGCTGCGCCTCAGCTGGCTGAAGGCAGGGTACTGTTCTCCTCCCCTCCTCATCACACCAGATCAGCGAGCTGGAGAGATTGCCTCTGCAACTGCCAGTTTGGGATCTCCCTCTTTGACCACAGCTCCCAGCTCTGTTGAACTGGCTTAGGCATTGTAATGACTCTGTATCCTTAAGACTTAATTACTTGCCGTCAGCTGGGCTAACCAATGGGTGACTGATCAAAAGGTGAGGTTCCACCGTTGCCCTGTCTTTTGCCACCTCTGGTGGGTTGTCTGAACCAGGATAAGCTACTGAAATGCCTTAACATGGCAGAAAAAAACAGCTTGCTTTGAGCTAGGTTGAGTGAAACAGCTCCTGGAAGAATACAGTATCAGTGCTGGGGCAAAAAATGGTGGGGACATGGCCTTGGGCATGGGCAGAGGGGAACGCTGGACCTCATCAGTTAACCATTTTGTGTCCTCAGTTTCATGGGACTGCATTTTTGTTCCAACAATGGCCCTTCCACAGGGGCTTCAAGATCCCTGTCCAGATGTGCTAAAAAGCTTGAAACTGTACTCGTGTCTCTGTGTTGGGCAACATCCAAGCTCATCAGAGCTACACTTTGAGCGGAGTTAAAACTCCTCAATGCCAAATAAGGTATTTTTTTTAGGTGTATAAATATTTATCCAAGTATATTTTGGGAATCAAAGCTGGAAAAGAAGCAGCTAAAAGTCAACCTCAGTATTGGCCAACTGTTTCTCATGGCTAATGGGTTAAAATCAGGAGGGGTATTATGGCAATCTAATTCTTTCTTGCATAATGACTGCATGGATTTTTATCTAGTTTGCAACATAAAGGTCAACTTGTAGCTTATGTTTGCTCTTGGGTGGAATTTTTTTCATTCAACTGTAGAAATGTGGGGCTGGGAATTGAAACTGTGGCTTACCTAGTTTCCCTTTTCTTGGAAAAAATGCTTCAAAAACTTACGGAAATACTTCTGGAGCACATGAAACTTCTTGGTCTTTGCCTGGTCTATTAACTGGCAAGTGGTTTATGCTAAAAGATCCTGCCTTTTAAGATAGGTCTATTCTTTTCACACTGTTACTACTGTTGGTAGTCAATATTACCCAAGAGCAGCAGCGCTTGGTCAAAACTGAAGTCCATCTAGCTTGTTACCTCACTTCTAGCAGTGGTTAAAACAGGTGAGTGAGGTAGAACAGAAGAATAGAGCAAGCAAAAATTGATATTTTTCCCTTAGTAATTTGCCACTAGCCATTTGCAGCTCAGGGACTTCCTGAGTCAGAAAAGGCTTTGGTGAATGTAGTAATTTTTAATGGATGTATTTCCTTTGAATTTATTCAATCTCCATATGAGCCTGTTTGAACATTTAGCTCACAAGTTACCTTTGTGACATCAGGGACCATCTTTTAGTTGTGAGATCAGGCTTTTCTGTCAACATTGCTTTAAGGTTAGATGGCAAAGGCAACTGTTGGTGTCCTTTACTCAATACTCAGTCAAATTATTGAAGATGAATACTCTTTATCTGCATCCAGTGAAGTAGCTGCATTGACATCACCTAATTTTTTGTCACCTCAGCTGAGATAAGTGACCTTCTTGCAGGTTTTGCAGCAGTGTTCTTTAAAAGTTTATTTACCAGTCATGGCTGTGATATTTCTGCTCGACTCTCTTCATTAGGAGGTTACTGTCTGGGATAAGTAGATTCAGTACAAGAGCTCACCAACATCTACTTTACTGAAAATTTTCTCTGCTTCAGTCCATGTTTCAGTACGGTGGAGGGTATAAAACCTCAGTGTCACACATCTAGTGGGATTGTCTGTTTGCCTTAATGTGCAAAGCTGCTGACAGCTGCGTTGACTGTTCAGGTGTCAGAGCGTCTAATAACAACTTCACTCACCAAAGCTCTGCTTGGCTGGGATCCTGGACTTGTCACTTTCAAGTGACAGATGGAGCCATCATTTAATCTTTAGAGGATTTTTAAAGATTACTTGACATATATACATACAGTCCCCCACCCACCTGATCATCTGTATGAGTCGAGCCTTTCTGCACAAAATGGGACCATCTAGTTCAATATCCAGCCTGTCTGATGTGAAGTTTTGTACTTGGTTTAAGGGAAAATTTCCTTTCTGCAAAAGATAAAGTTGCAGGAAAACAATTAAATCTACTTTCCTGTCAACACTTGATGCACGTACCTTAGACATGCAGAGTGAAAAAGTCCTTAGAAAGACCTCAGTAATGCCTGCCTTAACTTTCGTTAGTTTTCTTTTCTTGTCTACTGATTTAATTTTCCTGAAGAACAGGAAATTTCTTTGTTTAAATAACTGGCTTTCACATCCAGAAACGAAGTCTAGACCCTTCAGAATAGTCTCTCGCTTCATAAAAAACCAAACAACTTCATGATGAAATAAAAAATTTTTCTCGGCAGAAGTTTAGCTGAAGAAGACTCAACGTAGAATAAAATGTAATACTGGAGAAAATGTTTCTAATTAGGGCTGTGCCAAGTAATATGGATAAATGTAACTCTGAGAAGGTTTTGTTCTGATAAATGTTCTGAAAATCAATGATATTAAGTTCAGTGTGAAGCAGGGCAAGGTAAAAGATTTTTTTCTCTTCAACATGAAAGTGTTTATTTAATGTTTGGGCATGGTTACTGCTGACTCTTGGAAAATTTAAGTTTGCAGCTCATTGTTTATAAAAAAATAATTTCTGAAACTACATGTCTGAGTATTAACAGCAAGAGAGTAATATGTTTCTTTTTAAGCGATTATCTTTCTTTAACTGGTGTCCTTATTTCTCTTTCAGATAATCCTAGGAGAGACTCTCTCTGTCTTTTATAATAATTTGCACTCAAATTCATTTGTCAGAAATAACTACATAGCCACTATTTACAAAGCCATTGGGACCTTCATTTTTGGAGCAGCCGCTAGCCAGTCGTTGACAGACATTGCCAAGTACTCCATAGGTAGACTGCGTCCTCACTTCCTCGCGGTGTGCCAGCCCGACTGGACACGAATCAACTGCAGTCTAGGTTACATCGAGAACTTCTCTTGTCAAGGAGACAAAGCAAAAATCAATGAGGGAAGGTGAGTCTGACTGACCTTGTATACCTGGTTATAAGACCTGTTTCTTAACTTGGGATGACCAGTTTGGTATTGCTACTGCATTTTTTGTGCTGCTTCTAGAACAAATTTCTTGTAGTGAATTTTAAACTTTGAGCCCTGTCTAGACACTGGGATTTTTTTTCTAATTTGTGGAAACTTGTTTTATTAATGTATAGAAGAATACATAAATTATTGTCTGCTCATTTCTGCTTTTTTACAAATGTAAAATGTAAGTGATGTTCAGTTTTGATTGGCTTCTATTTATGTTTCTAAAATATCTCCGCATCCCAATGAAGAGAAGAATTTGAAATCTGCTTTCAAAACTGGATGTAGAATAGCAAGGAAAACAGTTCAGATTAGAATGAAAGCAAATAAAACTGGATGTATCCATATAAAAATATGGAGGACTGTTAAGACAATCCCTCTACTCAGTTTTCTCATTATTAGGCATTTCATTAGCTTAAATATTTACCTACCAGTTCACTTGCAGCAAGATACCAGATGCATGTAACACAGTGAAAAAACTCCGACGTGTCAGATGCTTCATGCAACAGTGGTGGAATGCTATGGAAATGTTAAAGTATGTTCAGAATAATTTCTGGTACTAGAGTTGCTTGAGCTCCTCCCTGGAAGCTTAGCTTTAGAGAAACTCCTTGCCATTCTTTTTCCAGATGACCTATTTACTCTCTTAGAACTTTTCTCTCTGTGTGTGATTTTATTTTTTTTTTTAAATAGATGTATGTAGGTTTTGCTACCTGTCCTCTATGCTTATTTGCTCTTCTAGCATGTGTCCCCTATGCATCTTCCAGCAGCATGTATGGTGTTCGTCAGCAGCCACAGGAAAATGTTGCATATTGATTTGGTGGGGGACCAGGTCCAGCTCCAAGTTGCGCACAGCAGCTGTTCAAAGGTGCCATGAGCAGTTTGTGTTTTGAATGCCTGTTGATCGTAGAGGAGCAAGTGCATGATGACAGACAGGAGTATAGCACATAATCCTAAAATGAGCAGAACTTCATGGAGGTAGTAAATTGACTAGTTGGAGTTTGTTCTTTGAGAGGTTAACGTAAAGGATTCTGCTTCATGTGCAGCTTTTTCTCTATTATTAATGCCTATAATTGTCCTTAGACTTCTTATTTACTTATTCTAAGCTATTCTAGATGCTGATTATTGGATGGACTTTCCTTGCCTGTGAGTAGCCCCTGTAGAGTCAGAATATCCACTAGGAAGATATAACTTTGACCTTAGTTCCAGGAAATATATGATGTACTTCTGAAGACTTGTAATGATCACTCTCTATATGACTGTCAACTTCAGTTTGGAAAAGGCAGAGTAAAAAAAGAAGAGTTTTCATGAAATGTAGAAAATGAAGAATATCTAAACAGCATGTCTGTCAGATTTTTAATATGTTGCTGACTTTTCAAAGATTGGACTTGTAGTGAAACAACCTTAATAATTGAAATAAAGGAGATGCTACCTCCCCCAGGGTAACAAATTATCTTTGTATCTTGTCAGTTTTGCAAATTTTGATGTGGTGAGTTAGCAGAAGTAATTGCGATTAACTAACTCTTTAGAGTTTAAGAGAAGATAAAACTGTAACTTATAGCAGAAGAGAGGAGAAATACATATTTTGTTGTATATTATGTTGTGGTGGGTGTAAAATACTTTGACTTTTTCTTTCTTCAACTCACTAAAAGTGGTATTTATTTTTATTATTCTGCTACTATGTGAACAGATACTTGTTTAAATTTCAAATAGAATGAGTCTTTAAACAAAATTGTACATGCTCAGATGCTTTGTGAGACAGAATTGCATGCCTTTCAACATGTAACTGGAGACTCAAAATTCAGCTTGGACATAGCTCTGAGTCCCCACTTCTACATGAGTCTAAAAATGCTTCTCAAATGTAAAGAGGGAAAAGGAGAAAATTTGAGTTGGCTGTAATAACTAAAGTAGTCCTGAAATAAAATTTTCTGGGTTTGGGGGATGCTGAAAAACAGAGTTAGCTTATCCACAAACAAGGAAACAGATTTTTGTTGTATGAGAATACCATGAGGGAACAATGGCATAGTGATCACTTAGCTTTTGTTCTTTGCTGTGAAGCTAGTGCTTTGCAATCTCAGATGTCCATATTGGAAGCAACATTTGTCTGTCATCTCTTAACTGATGAGCTGTTCAGTTTGTATTCCCAGCTACTGTTTTGTTCCTTTTTTTTGGTTGTTGTCTGTATTGCTCCCTAGAAAATGGTGTAAGAGGGCTTTCCTTTTTGGTCAAAGCTTGCCTTGAAGTGATGACTTCAGTGTGAGCTCATCTGTGGTGCTTCCACTCTCAGCTGACACTCTTCTATGCACAGGAAGCTGTAAACAAAAAGTAAGTTAGTGAGTGGTCAGAGAAGGATAGATTAAAGTGGAACATTGTCTTGTACAGGTGGATGTCATGGATGCAGTGACCCAGTAAATCATTCTGGGTTTCTTAGGGAAATTGGGCCCTGCGTCTGAAAGGGTGGTTTCGGTGATCTTGGGTCATGTGCCTACATGCCTTACAGTTAATTAGCCACTGAGAGAGTTTGATTGCGGTGAGTTTTACAGCAAGTTGGAGGAAGTCAGTAGGCTCTAAAACTGTAACCCAGAGCTGAATTTCTGGATCAGTTGGACAAAATTAGTTGCGACAAACTTATTACCATCTACCCTCATTTGCATAAAATAAATATTCAGGTAGAAATACCAAGAAAGAGTAAAGACAGGACAATCATAGTGTTGCATACAAAATCATGCATTCTGAATTGAACTTATTATTCCTGTGTAGTAGTAGAACTTGAGATTTGGTTTTGAATATTTTTAGAGATTCACGCTCAGTTATACAGTCAAAAAGACAAATCTAATCTTTGTTTACTCTTTCTTAATTCATAGCAGGAAAACAATGCTTCCAGTGTAAAGATCCATTCTGTGCTTCCACTGTACATATTGTACTCATCTGTTCTCTCCTCCCTTCTCCTCCCTTCTCATAATCCCTTTTCATTATTTTATACTTATCAAAACTATAAAATAGCTTTGGTGTGCAGCATCCCTGAGTAGATCAGAGCTCTTCATCTGAAATAGAGTAAGTGGGTGCGTGTTGAAGAGATAGGTGTAAGATGGAAGTCTCTAAATGATATTTTAGAAGTGGTACAGAGGTTAGATAATCAACAATTGTTCCCACTTCCTCCTAATAGTAAAACTGGAAGGTGAAACATTTGAAGCAGTTTCTTATTTTTTCCCACATGAAGATTCAGAAGACGAAGCAAGCTGTGGAATTCTTTTTGCAGTGCTGGGATGTGTAAGTGTATAGGTGGGTTCAAAAACCCATTTGAGCTAACTTCTAGAACAATAAAACCAAGAAAGCAACCTATGTTTCTGGAAGCCTGTAAGTTATGGTTGGAGGCTGAGAGTGTTTTGGGCAAGTATCTCTGCATATTTTGTTCCACTACTGTTTTATACAAATCTACTGTTTGCAATTCTTTCCGTATGTCTGCTATGTTATAACATAGGGGCATAGGGGAAAGAGGACTATTAGTCTTTATTGCTTATCAGTAACAGTAGTATTAAAATCTGTGCTAAAATACGTATATGCTTTATCATTAATATAAACAAATGGACTTATGCGTGGTTGTCTAAATTAACAAAGTGCCTGTGGGTTTTGATTAGTTTCAGTAAGGCTTTACTTTCTAACCTGAGCTTGATAAGCTAATTCTTGCTGACTTAAGTTTCTTTTTTTTTCTGTATCATGCTGAAAACAAAGTCCTCTTTGGTTTTAAATAGCATAGGTTCTCCTTGACAACTTTTATAGTGTGTTTGCACTTTCAGTACTACTGGAGGTTAAACTAAGCCGAGGATCACAGTCACAGTTGTGTGCTTAATAAATCTCATTCATATTTGTTGACAGACTCATGTAAGACTTGGCATATATTACTTGAAAGTATGTAGCACTTGCAGATCTCTAAAATATGCATGGAAAACACTAGTTATGTTAAAACTTGCTAGTTAAAACCAAGTGTTAGCACTAGAAACTGTGTACTTTTCTCTGTGTCTCTTTGTAAGACAATCCTTTCTTCAGGGAGTCTTTCGCGTAGACACAGAAGCTTGGTATGAGCTACTTCATGGCAGTTTTCTGAGGGTGGATGACTTATACAGAGCTGCATTCTGAAGCTTTTGTGAGGGCATTGCTAGGTTTGATGCCACTAGTTGCATGTAGAGCTTTGTAAGATTCCAGTTAAATAAATATTAAGAGTAGTAACTCAATAAAGGTGCTCGACCTGTGGACGTAATTTTTCTTTTGAGTATCAAAAGAGCAAAGTTCGCCTTAAAGCACATACTCAACTCGACTGTGTTAAGAGACATATTTTTAAAATGGGCGGAGGGGTACCAAACTTCTTATCATGTAGTTTCTTTACTGGGAGACAGTGGCTTGTTCTAGTGTTTTAGAAAAGTAAGTTTGATATACAAGCACAAGTTATAGTTTCTGTGAAGGGAGATCAAAGTCAGGGGGTCCTCCTGTCACTGGTGCTAGCAATTAGCATATCACTTTTAATATACTAGGGTATACTTTAATGCTACTGGATTGTCTTGAAGGTACTTTCTTTAGCACCTATAAAGATAATGACTTGCCAAATGTCTGTTCCCTTTTTCAAATAGGCAAAGTAGGGCTCAATAAAATAGGTAGGTGTGCTAGGCTGTAAACCTGATCGAGTGGGGGTGTGAGTGAACAGTCTCTACTAATCTCTAATCTCTTTGGCTTTTGCAGCTCCCATTCTTGTTCAATTCTTCATTGTTATTTGGTTTGCTACTGATTACCTTTGCTTGGCTTTGAGTGGGTTGGCAAGATACCCAAATTCCTCAACGAGGAGTATGTGGAGAGGACACAGAAAGGACAGATGCTTCCTTATTGGTAGCTAAGACATACTTCCCAAACCTGTCTGCTCTAGCCAGGCCATGGCAGATTGTTCGTGCATCCTGTTTGTTAGCCTTCTTGTATCCGAAAGTTAATAGAAACCACAGATGTTCAGCAGCAGAAGCTGTGAATTAATATTTTACTGTTTCTCTGGTGAGTGTACTATGCTGTAGTTGCTGGTTGCCTGTCTGAAATGAGTTTGTAAACAGTGAAGCTTGAATGTCTGGTAGAGTAACAAAGTAGGACATCAAGAGCTTCTGTTTTTCTCTAGTATATGAATTGTGGGCTAAGTCTTCAACACTCTTAAAAAAGCCTTTGTTGTTAGTGTGTGTTAACACTTGATTGGAAAATTTTTTTAGGCTTCTGGCAAGGGAAAAAAGGCACCTTGAAAAGCTGTTTGTTTAGTTACGCTTAAATGTATAATACTTCAGGCCTTCAAGATGGTGATGGGGTGCCTTCTAACTGTATTGTTAGATTGTACTAATATATTGTGTGTGGTGATGTTAACTGGTTGCTCCCAATTCATTGTGGCAGTCAGGAGCTGCTAATTCTACCTTGATCGCCTTTGTGCAGACAAGCATTGGTAATCCCTAGGTAGCAGGATCTGAAATCCAGGAGACGCGCTTAGCTAGGTCACCCTGAACCTGGAAAAGGTTAGTCTTAACTATGTCTGTAAACCTGGAGTGTCATCTTAAGCAAAGAATGGGTATTTCCTATTGCTTGTAAAATCTAATCTCAAAGACAGTAAATGTGGCTTAAATAAAGGTGCTGTCAATACTTTTTTTGAGGAGCATGGGAACTTAGTAGTGGTGGTAGGCTTTTCTCTCCAGCTTTATAAAATTCTTTCTACAAACAGGTGAAAACTAAAAAACAAACATCCACCCTCCCAAAAACCACCAAAACCTAAACAAAAACTCTCCCAAAGCAACAAAAAACCCCTACAAACCAAGCTTCTTGTATTGAAAAAGTGTGTGTAATTGAAAGAATATTCGAATGAGAGTCTTTTTTTAGTTCTCAAACAATGTAGCAGGTGCTATGGATAGTTTACAATATTTTTAGAACTTAATTTAGGATTGTGCTGTCACTTTCATATATATCGTGTTATAAACTTGGCAGCGCAGACAGCACATTAAAGCCTTGTGTAAAGGTCAGGTATATTGAATCTGATACTATTTAAACTTACATTTTGTCCACAAAATGTTAAGAATAAATCTTGTAGCGTGAAGTGTGCAGTATTGCTACTCAGCATCTGCTGGAGAATTTCACAGGGACAATAATATACTAGGGTGGAAATAAGTACATTCCAGTTACTGCTGGTGCAAATGATGCCTCCCTAGAACTTCAAAACTTAAATTTTATGGGTTTAGAATCACTTCCTGCAGTACTAATAGAGGGAAAAAGTAGGTTTGTAATATCAGTACTCAGTAAGGAATGTGATACACAACTGTTGCTAATGCTGTGTTGAACCTTTGAAAGCAAAAGGCTTTCAAATTAACATATTAACTTTTTTGTCTTCTCACATGTTCAGTATACCTGATTTGTGCCATAGTGGTCACAAAAGTCTCTGAAACAAACTAATTGGGACCAATCAGTTTAGTGGATAAAAGTTTAAGAATCAATTCAGACACCTGGCAGTTGGATTAGGAAGTTATACTTCATAGTTTTGGATTAACATAAATCTGTATTTTTAATACTGTGTTTCAGGATGATTATTACCTGCAGATGATGCTGAAAACTATTTTTAAAAAAAACTTTCTGAAATGGCACCAGAAAAAGTATGAAAACATTTCAGAAAATAAACATGCTGGCTTCTCTTGAAGGCTAATGTTTTCTACCCTTTTGACTATACCTTAGAGATATCTTATAAAAGTCTGAATCTTTGTCTTCTGAAATTTTCATTGAACCTTTT
>NW_009608337.1:0-266 GCF_000690535.1 Cariama cristata
CTGTGTTGCCCCCGCCTGTGTGCCTGGGTCAGCGATCAGATGGGTGCCTGGGTGAGGGTCTCCATGCCAGGGTCTGCAGCGGGGTGAGCGGGGGCGAAGTGGGGGTGAGGCAAAGCCAGCAGCACCCCAAAAGGAAGGTGAGTGCCTCTGGGTCCCTGCATGAGGGAGCAGCCTCCAGCTCTTGGTGCTCCTCTCCTTGGGCACGCAGGGAGGTCCCCAGAGCCATGGGGATGCTGCGGGGACATTTTGGGAGATCCACCAGCAGA
>NW_009608337.1:370-627 GCF_000690535.1 Cariama cristata
TGAGATACCAAACCAATTTATTATTATTACTTCTTCCAAGCTCGCTGTGATGCCAGGGGATCACACACGCGAGGCAGGGGAAGGGGGCCAGTGCTGCCTGGCCACCCCTCGCCCCACACCACAGGGCCCGGGCACCCTGGGGTGCCTTTGGGTGGCAGCGGCAGCACGGTTGCAATGCTGCAAACCAGCCCCAAACAGGGAACGAAGGGAAATCCTGCAGAGGGAAGCGCTTCTCCGGCTGTGCTGGCCGGAGAGGT
>NW_009608338.1:0-1510 GCF_000690535.1 Cariama cristata
GAAACACCCGGGCCAGGGCAGGGAGGAATTGCAGAGCCACAGCCTCTCCCCCAGCCATTGGGACTCAGCTCAGGAGCTGGGGGATGGCCGAATCCTTCCCACCGCTCCCGCGATGCCTTCCTCGGGTGGGGAGGGGGTACCAGGGCAGCACCCCCACCAGGAGCCGCATGTCTTCCAGCACGCCAAGACCCCAAGAAGCAGAAGGACAAAGCCCACGATACCCTCTGGTGATCTCTGGCACGACGACAGACCTCCACGGCGGTGGTCTTCATGCCGGGACGTGGCACAGAGGTGTAACGCCGGCACGGCACGGGGAAGGCAGCACCCACAGACCCCCCCATTGGTTTGCCTTCCTCCGGGCTCACTCCGAGAAGGCAGGGAGCAGCCGAGCATCCCCAGCTCTGCCAAGCCCCGGGCAGCACTCCGGGGTCTTCCTGGCACTGATGGCTTCTTGGGGGTCCCCTCTCCTGGGATGAGCAGTAGGGAAGCCCCCCCCCTCCCCTTTCCTTTCACAGCTCCAGGCCCCTTAAGCAGGGAGCCAATATTCCAGCAAAGTCTTTAGGGTACCAGCTCCCCCCTGGCCTTTCCCCCCAAACCTGGGGCAGGAGGAAGAGGAGGAGGAGGGAGCAGAGGCCGGTCAGGTCATGTAGCGGGTGACGGCTCGCAGGGCGTAGAGCAGAGCCGCCTGCATCCGAGCCTCCAGCAAGAGCAGGTTGATGTGCACCTACGCAGGGAGAGCGGGGTCAGGGCCTGGGGGGCTCAGCACCCCCCTAACACCCTGCCAGGAGGGGAAAGGGATGGGGCAGCACCTTCTCCGAGTGCTTGAAGTGTCTCCAGAACTGTGTGTACATCCGCTTGGTCGTCTTCTCCGGGTAGCAAGCCACCGTCTTGATGTAGGTCTTCAAGCTGCGCTCCAGGAGCTGGTTCACCTCCCCGTAGTTGTAGTCGTCGTAGCTGGGGGAGAGAGGAGGGCACGTTACACCACGCACAACCCCCGCCCATTCACACACCCTGGGGGGGGTCTTTCTGGACCTAAGCCGAGTCCCCCAAGACCATCACTTGGCCTTAGTCTCACCAAGACCAAGTCACAAGCTCCCAGGCTGGACCCGCTCGCAAGGCGGAGAACGGGCTCCGGCCGCGGCTCAGGGACCTACCGGATGCCAAAGACGCAGTGGACGTAGACCTGCGCAGCATGGACGTGTCCACGCCGCAGTGCATGGCGATGGTGTTGTACGTCAGGTTGTAGACGACCTGGAACTTCTCATCCAGGAGTTGACCCACGTCGGGGTAGAGGCGGTTGATCAGCGAGTAGCCGTGGTCCTCCCAGGTGTAATCCTGCCCGAGAAAGGATGCTGGGGTAGGGGCTCGATGGGGAAATGTGGGCTCCCTTCAAAGCCATGGACATAAGCTGGGGTCTCCCCCCCATGTTGACCCCTCCCAACTATTAGGATCTGGTTGCATGGCTCAGACAGCTCCAGCCCGGTCCCAGCCCTTCACCCTCTGCATCCCG
>NW_009608339.1:0-5870 GCF_000690535.1 Cariama cristata
CGCTGGGTGGGCCGCAGCCTCCTGGACGTCTTCAGCACCGAGTTCCGCGCCCAGCCCCTCGCCTACTACCGCGCCGCTGCCCGCGCCGGCCGCCTCCGCCTCAACGAGGAGCCCGTCCGCGACCTGGACGTCGTGCTCAAGGTGGGGACCCTCCCACTCGGGGCTGGGGACTGCTGGGCGCCCCTGGAGGTGTCCTGTCATCACCGTGAGGGGGCAGGGTGGGAGACCACCGCTCGGCTCCGGCGCTGAGCATCGCCCCCAGCAGTAGGGTGGAATAACCCCGTGGTGGTGCTGGGGTCTGCGGTGTTTAAGGGGAAATGGGGTCTCCCAGGGAAACCTTACCCCATCGGGGTCGGGAGTGTGCGGATCCAGCAGCCCTGCGCGGAGCCAGCGTGCCCCACAGCTTCCAGCTCACCCTGCTGAGAATGGGCAAGGTGTGGAGGTATCGCTTAAGGCAGGTTATCGAATTCAAACGGCGATACGCAGAGTTGTGCTAAAACCTGGGTTCCAGGACAAAGGGGCTTTCGTTTTTGCCCCCACAATATGAAGCCCCGATTGTGTCTAGCCAGATGGGGTTGTTATGCTGGCTGGATTCACGCTAATTGTCTGTTTTTCTTGCAGAATAATGATTTTCTCAGGAATACGGTGCATCGCCATGAGCCGCCGGTCACTGCCCAGCCTATCCAGATCTTGGTGGAGGACGATGAGGTTGTGGTTGTGGACAAACCCTCTTCTTTGCCAGTACACCCCTGCGGCAGGTTTCGTCACAACACGGTCATCTTCATCCTAGGCAAAGAACATGATCTGAAGGAGTTGCATACCATTCACCGACTCGATCGCATGACCTCGGGAGTGCTTATGTTTGCCAAGACCGTGGCGGTATCCAAGAGGATTGATGAGCAGGTTCGGGAGAGACAGGTGAGAGCTAAGGGCTGCAGTAGTTTTTGGAGTCTCTTGCATGGTATTTTCTTGAAACAGGTTAGGTATAAAGTAAGCCAAATTTTTGGTCTAAACGAGCACAAGTTCCCAAAACAGCTTGTGGTCACATCACTGTTCTTATTGTATTAAGGATGAGAGGCACAAAGGGAAAAAGACTAAAAATTTAATTTATTTTGGTAATGTTAGATTGAAGGAGATCTCCTTGCCTGAGGGACTCTGCAAACTAACTGCGATTGTGCAAAGCAGAGGGCAGTTTTATTTCTAAGTGGGAATGTGTCAGTCATCTAATACTTTTCAATTTTAAAAGTTTGATATGTTTTTCTCATATTTCCATTGGCTCTTGACCCAAACAGAACTGTAGCTCTAGGATACTAGCTTCCAGGATTTGCTTCAAGGCTGTAAACTGAAATTCACTGAGAGATAGCTCTTGAATTTAATATGAAGAAAATAGGCCAGGCCTTTGTATTCTTGATTTCCCAGCTAGTTGGGGAAAGCATGAGAGAAATTTGGCGTTTAATAGCTGATTTTTACACCACACCCACCTCCTTTTCTGTTTGGTTGTACTGCCAAATTTTGGCAGTATGTTGCCTACAAATGTATTTCATTGAAGAGAAAGAGAGGAGTAGCTAAGATGGGACTCTGGTGTAATTGGGACAGAGAGAGTTTTCTCTTCTGTTTTCTGAGAGTTACTCTTGTCTCTCCCCGTAGCTGGAAAAGGAGTATGTCTGTCGTGTGGTGGGGGAGTTTCCAGAACACGAAGTGGTCTGTGAAGAGCCCATACTGGTTGTTTCTTACAAAGTGGGAGTGTGCCGCGTGGACCCCAAAGGAAAATTCTGCAAGACCATCTTCCAGAGACTCAGTTACAACGGCAAGACCAGTGTAGTCAAATGTCTCCCGCGTACTGGCCGCACACACCAGATCCGGGTCCACTTGCAGTATTTGGGGCATCCTATTGTCAACGATCCCATCTATAATATGGAAGCCTGGGGCCCCGACAGGGGGAAAGGAGGCAAGATCGATAAAACGGATGAAGAACTCCTTAAGGCGCTAGTAGAGGAGCATCGTTCCAAACAAAGCCTGGATATCTTGGGTATTTTGGAGGAGGACTTGAGCTCCAGTGCTGAAAATAAAGTCTGTGGTAATTCAAGTGACTGCAAAAAGTCTGTGCAGGCTGATCCAGTAAATGAGAACTCCTGCCCTGCTGAGGACGCTAAGGATCCCGAGAAGGACATTAAGGATCTCAAGAGAAGTGACATAGCAGCTTGTCCACTAAACTCTGATACCAACCTGGAAACACTGGAAAAAAATAAAGAACTCGGTTCATGTGAGAATCAGGACAGGCAAACGGGAGAAAAGAGTTCAGAAGAGAAGGACCCTTTATGCGTGGAGTGTAAAATGACAAGGCGGGACCCATCTCCCAAGGAGCTGGTGATGTACCTACATGCCTTGCGCTATAAGGGAGCACAGTTTGAGTATTGCTCCAAGATGCCCGAGTGGGCAATGGAAGACTGGGAGGAATGACTGAGGACATCTGACACCTCTGGACGTTGCTGGTTGGGAAAGCGTCTTGTAAAGACCTAAGATTTACTTTTTCAATGTGGTTGAGGTGAACAAACTGCTCATGCCTTGAGATGGGGTGGGAAGGATTGTTGGGGCTGGAGAACTGTCCTGACTGCTGACAGGCGCTGTAAAAGATGAGCAGGAAGATGGGGCTACAACACTGGATTTACGTTGCCCTTTAGTGCTTCAGGGCAGCAAGCACCGCTTGGCATGGGCAGCTTTGCCTTTCACCTCAACGTGTTCTGGGTCTGCTGTCGATTATCCACACAAATAATTAAGCGCATGCACTTAAAAGTCAGCAACTGATTTTTCTTCTGGCCTGCTATGTTGCTGTATCTTACAATAAGAGCTGCTGGAATGTCATTCGATATGCTGGATGTCATGTCTTACACAAAACTATTTTTACTGTATTTTATTGTCAGACTGATTTTAAAACTCCGCAATGTTATCACTGAGAACACCATAAGGTAAAACCAGAGCACTGTGAAGCTCATCCATTTTGTGCTTACTGTTTGTCAGCAAGGTAGCTTTTGCTTTGAAATTACTCTTTCAGTATTCGTTCAAGTAATTACTTGATTTAAAGTTAGTAACTCTAGGGACTGATCTGTTTACATATTGGGCCTATTTTTGGAGGAGGCACTGGTCCCTAGATTTTGTCTTTGAGGCTTACAAGGAGACTGATTTAGTACATTTTTTTTCCTTCCTGTTCTGCTATCTCCCTGTGACATATCTCGTGCCTTCTCAAAAATACCCGGCTTCTCTTCTGAGAACCGACCGAACTCTATCCCTCATGTCTCATTGAAATCATATTCATACTTGAGCTGAAATCCAAAGTAGAGCTCAGTCTGCCAACTTCTATTTTTTTTATTATTTTTTTTAAAACTGTATTGTAGGCAGGTTGTTTGATTGGTGTGGAATTGTTTTTAATATCACTTCAGTGTGACAATCAGCTTTAAAGAAAAACAAAAGCTGTTCTGTGAACCAGGAGACTTCTTTTTAATACATTTTATATTAATATGTTTCCAGGATGATAAATATCACTATACTTCTTATTCTCATCAGTGTTTATATGGTCACTTCTTGGCCTCTGGGAGGATGGTTATAACAGTTCTGCTGTCTCAGGTTCTTTCTAATCTTTTCTTTTTTTCCCCTCTTTTCTGTGTGTGTCACCAGTGGTAATGACCAGCTCCAGTGATTGCTGCAGACAATCGAAACCTTGACCTGGGAAGAGCTGTGTTGTTTCAGGACTGCTTGCAGGCAGTGGTTTCTAGCCCTGTCGCTCTACATACGCACCTCTGCACACCCATGCATAGCATTCTACACTTCTAAAATATTAAAGAAGCCTTTTTTTAAAGGTGAAGAAAGGAATCCAGAGGAGTTGATACCATTCAGCAAGTGTGGCAACAGCCTTGCTGGAGTGTGGTCCAGTCTCCAACGATCTCTGCTTGTTGTGCGGTGCTCTAGGGAGCTCCAGCTGTATCTCAGTCCCCCAAGACATGGTTTTCATGCAGATCTTTTGTTACTGGTTTGCCCATTTCACACAGGTTACTGGAGAACTCGCTCATTCACAGGCATCTGAGTGGGATGCTGGGGACCTAAGGTTGGCCAGGCCCACGGGACTGACTACCTTCCTCCTTGGCAAGGCTCTTAGAATCGGTTGTTGATGTTACCGGGATCAGGGCTTGCCTACCAAAACAGAATAAACCAGTGCTTGCTGCTTCTGATATCTGAAAGTAGCCAAGTGATTTCTTTCTCTCTGGGATCATCCAGCTGTGTTGAATGTTTCCATTCATTTCACTTAGGCTTGAGCTTTGCTCTTCCACATCCTGCCGAGGGTCTCTTGTGATTCTAATTTAACCACAGATACTATGTTTTGGGTTTTTTTCTGCCATCATGTATTAAGGCCAGGTCTAGTACTTGGCTACAGGCAGCTTGTTAAACAAAGGAGACAGAAGGTCCCCTGTGTTTGAGAGATGATGCTAAAACCCAGTGCCACCCAGATTTTTCATGCACTGAAATACATATTTCATGTAACTGTAAATGAAACTTGGGCACCTTCAGTGTATAAATAAGAGTGTCTGCAGCTGTTACTAGCTGTAGATGCAAGGGAAAGGTAATAGATGTAGGGGCAACAGTTTTAAATTAGACCTTGAGGTGTCCCAAGTTACATTGTCTGGGGGTTTTGGCGTTTCTTTCCCCTCTGAGAGGCACCTGAAAGGAATTTTACTGGCTTGTGCCAGTAGATGGAGGCTGTATGGCTGAAGGGCCTGATCTGGAACTGGAGCTCCGTGCTGTTTTCCCTTTGGCTATGCATGACTGCAGGTAGCGTATTTTAATTATCATGCCTTGCTGGTCAAGAAACCCAGGGGTTTCTGTTTTCAAGATACTTTGAACAATGAAAATTAAAGGTTAATTTCACAAGGTACCTACCACCAATTGCGTCGTATTTCATTGTGTTCAGAGCTGGTGTCCAGCTGATACGTGCTGTGAACACGGACAAAAAGTTCGTGTTTGCTGTTCAGCTAATAAGGAAAGTGTTACTATTAGAGATGTCTTGTGACAAATTCTCATCTAAGATTAGGTCTGAGGTAAATGCTGAGTCCTGGTTGTCAGCATAAAGTTATCTGCACAAAGTGTAGGTCCTGGAAGAAGTCCTTTCTCTAGTATGGTTTTATTTTGATACATCCTTTTATGCTACAGCAAGGGACCGGGAGAACGTGCGTCTCACCGGCAGCTAAAGCACTTATCTGTACAAATAAATTCTCCTGGCAAACCCTGGTGGGAGTTTTGCTGTGCCTTACCCACTCGTTGTGTAGGATTGACTCAGAATTAACCCCTAAAACATCACCAAGATGCCCGTCTTCCACACGATAATGCTTTTCCAGCTGCATTTTAACTGGTCCGTTATGGGTGCCATTTGTGAGGCTGTAGAGTCATGACCTAGCCATTCTCTGCACAGGATTTAGTATAATCTAATTGCCACGAGGGTTTAAGCATAGTTGAAACTGCCACAGCGTATGCCTGGAGGGCTGGCGGAGCCGTTACAGCAGACGAGGTGGGAGAGGCCCCGTGCCGTGCCGTGCCGTGCCGTGCCGCGATGAGGGAGCAGGGCAGCCTCCCGGCAGCTCTGCCTTTCATTAACTTCTTCCAGACTTTCTAAAAGTTCACTGTCGCTGGATTAGGCAGAGAGGAAAAGCTTTCCTGTATCTCTTCCGTACAATCATTTAAGCTTTTTAAATCGTCGTAACTCATGAAAAGCAAGGCCAAGTGCAATAATTATTTTTCTAAAGCAAACCTCGATGTCATTTTCAGTCGGGCACTGGGATCAGTTTGGCTGGAGCTCCCTCAGCCCCTGCTCTTGCAAATATTGA
>NW_009608340.1:0-304 GCF_000690535.1 Cariama cristata
AAAAATACTATAAATATAAAACAGATATTCAGAGAAGAGATGAAGATCTAACTTTTTCCCCTGTAAATTTGTTCTGCAATAGCTTGCTGAAGCTGGAGGAAACCATCAATAATATTCCGAAGTCAGTGACTGAAAGTACCATAAAGAAATTGAAAACAGTTAAGCAGAAACCATTATGTTCTAATCCGTGAAAGAATTTCCTTTTTTTCTTTAACATGAAGTAGCAACCGAAAATTTGAGTTCACTTAAATTTTCTGTTAAATTAATTAAATTCTCTTTATCTAAATATTCTTAAAATGACTTT
>NW_009608340.1:383-4493 GCF_000690535.1 Cariama cristata
AGGGTTTGAGCATGTGTTTCATACACTTAATTCAGAACAAGTATTGTGATTGCCAAAATTTCAAGATAAAACTGATGCCAGATAGGTTGTTTTATATCTCACATTTTTCCTGGTCAGGAATACTTTTCCTAATCAAAACTCCCAAAATAAGGAAATTGTCATGATTTTGGAGGAATTTAAAGGTAATTTGTCTTGCTGATTACAATTCTGTCATCCTGCAAGGCAATTTAAGTTCATCATTTATAGATCATTATTTATATATAAGATCATCATATTATGATCATCATTTATATTTTGCTAAAAACAGAAGTTTAAATTTTCATACACCATCTAAATCCATTATCCTCTTCTGAAGCATGGAATACCTTCATATGATTTTATCTCATGCCAAAAGGCTAGAGGATTCCAGTAAGTGCCTCTACTGTCTGTAATCCACGTTGAAATTTAATATCAGCAAACTAGAACTATACTAATTTCTAAGATGGACATAGAATGATTCACAATGTTCTGCAGGTTGTTGGGTTCTTTTGGGAGGGTAGGGAGGGTGCAGCTTGTTCAAGAAATTCTACAGAAGTCATGATTGACAGGGGCTAGTACTGGACACCAGACCTAGAAAAGTGGCTGGAGTTTCACATACTTAAACACAAATATAGTTCAAGTTGTCTTTTTTTCTTTCTTGCTTTGTTCTAAAGCAATTCCCAACTTTAGCTGGTTTTCTTCAGCAAAGAATGTGAAAGAAATAATTTGAGACCAGACACATAAAAATGATATGAATTTCCCTATATTTCTCCTCAATAGTTGAAAAAAATACACACCAGGGAATTGCATCAATTTTACTGTCTCAAACCAATATAAGTGAATTATATTGATTTAGCTTAATTCTCTAACAAACTAAATTAAGGCAGTCTAATTCAGGAGAATCAGACTTGTATCAATTCAACAAAGTCAATTTAGAAGGAGATTTACTAAAAGTCAATGTAATTCGTGTATGAGTGTAGAGAAAGTGTATACTGGAGAATGTTAGAAAATAATATCACATATTTCCTTTCCAGCATGAAATGTAGCACCCATTCCAGGAGTTCAAAAGTTCAACTTGGAAGTTCTACAAAGTAATCACTATGAATACATCTTTTACCATATTGTTACAATTCATAAAATGCAAGTATGTTTATGAGGAGGAATCATTCGGTGCATTAACAAAAGAAAGAAATACTTCTGGCTGTGAAATATAGATTGTTAATATCTCTAAGGTTTGAATGCTAAGTATCAAAATATTTGTCATGTTTAACATGAAAAAAAATATAGAAAAACTAAATGGCATGTGTATAATGAAGCACAAAAAAAATAAGAAATCAGGTACACCAGAAACTACAGAAATCCAGCTTTGGATTCCCCCCCTCTTTTAATCTTACTCGCAAGAAACAGGTTTCGTTCCTACTTATTCTAGTAAAAGTAAATAACTGAATGCAGGACTGTTAGACAAATTAACTCATTCCTGGCATCTAAAGTATTGCTTGACATTGCTTAAAGGTTGCTTTACATTTCTTTCCATTGTTTTCCATGGAACACTTGCAGGGTGAGCTGCCTGTCACCGAAATAATGGCAGCAGGATCCACCCTGATTTGGCTAAAGAGGAAATGCAAATGTGCATTTCTCATATTCTAATTGAGTCATTCAAGATTTTTTTTTCCCATGATTATGAAAAAAAAATTTAAAAATGATAAAACTCTGTTCTGTCCTCCCCCATAAAATTACAAATGCACCCCCTCACAGAGGAAATTAGTTCCAATAAGTTTGCTATTTCCCAGCTCAGCTAAAAAGAAAGCAAATTAAATATGTATTAATTTCAGTGTGATTCTATTTTAAGTACCCCAGATACACTTTCTTTCATCTTTTTTTGCTTTGGTCACAGAGAGAACTGTCCAGTTTCCATCTATATCATTAGACAAATGTATTTGAGTAAGCACTTATTAGCCTTCAAATTGTCCATCCTTCAAAATATACTTTACAAGTTTGGAGAAAAGACCTGAAGGTTTGTATTTTTCCTAATAAGTTTCTCTATTGTTTTCTATGTGATGCATTCACACAACCATCTCCTCCTCACTGAAGGGAAGAGTAAGAGATTCTGTCTTTCTGGAAAAGCCGTTTACAGAAATTAAGTCCCGATCTTCAGTGTTTTAATAGAGATCAAAATTATTGGACTACTATAATGATACAAAAAATGGAGTTTGAACATAAAGAAAAAACCACACAAGCTTTCAGAACAACTTGGCTGATACTGTATTTCAAAAGAACAGATTATATGTCTATAGACTTTCAGTGTAGTGCCATGCTTCAGCTACGTACGCAAACAACCGTGACTTTTGATTCACAAAATATTTCTGCAGTTTCAAATTCTTTCAAAACCTTACCGAAGTGTTTAGGAATAGGCATGCATTCTGCACATTTTCAGCATCTTCTAAGAAAGCTCTGATTGTGTGATTCATATCAGAGATACACACATTAAAAGAAGTGAGGATGTGCTTTTTTGAAGTCCTAAAAATTTGTTAGCATTTTCAGGGATGCTTGGCAAGCATTAAAGCAGAATTTGGCTGTAACAACAATTTAAGAAACCTCTGTACAGAAATGTGCTTATCATTGACGCTCAGCAGCAAGTCATTTAAATTCAATAATTCAGTTTAAATTCTAAAAATTTAAAAGCTCCAAGTCCCCATATTCACATCCATTCCTGCAGTATCCAACTCCCTACCAAGACAAAGGATAACATTTTTCATCATAGAAAACTGACACTGCATGACAGATCACATGCCACAGATTCTGGCGGGATTTCTTTGAAATTACTGACTTGCTGAATACTTAGAATATGCTCAAGCATTTTACTGGCCTGGGCTATGCAAACGATTGCATTAATTGTATTAAGCTTACATAAAGCCTCCAAAAATATAGGATTTACCTTGACATTTCTGTGATTAACAGTTTTAAATAGAAAGAAATAATGATTCAGATGTGTCCCACACATTGCAACATTTCAGAGAAGGTATTCCCCAGCATAAAAAATTTATAAAATAATCCCTGAATATATAGATGCTTTTGGGTTTTAACAGGGTTGAATGATTTACCTTCTTGATTTGTTTAGGGGAGGGACAGAAAGATTTTATTGCAAGCAGTACTTTACTGCCAGGGATATATTTGCTTTCCTTTATTGTTGAATACAGAAAAGAACCCTCTTACAGTCCCTCTTACAGTAAGCAGAACATAGGTCATTACAAATTCAAAATGGGTTGCACATGACTGGGTGTCTAACCCTCCAAACTCTTGCTTGTGAAAGTAACCCAATAATTTTGAAAATATTACAGGATAAGGCCTACAGTATTGCACTCAGTGAACAACTGTCTATCAATCATTCCCAAATTGGGCGTAGGGGGAGGAATCTCCAAACAGTTCAGAGCATAATTCCCTGAAGTAAGTGTAGCTACTAAATTTCATGTATTTTTAAAGTGGTTTTAGCTTTAAGTGACTGACAAAAAACCCCAAATACTAGTAGCAATTTGGATGGGTAAAACACCTTTGCCACTTGTTTTTCCAATCTGAAGTTTATCTGATTTATTCAGCATCAACCAAAATTTTCCCAAAAAAAATTTTATTTATATCTTTCTGTGACAATGTACTGTTGTTATGAATTTTCATTACAGCAGTACCTACTATATTTACTAGTATCATTACTACATATGTTAAAAAGGAGAAACAGCATAGGGTCAGATTTTAAAAGCATTTAAGCACTTGATGATGCAATAGGTTTTTAGTAAGATTTTGAGATAAGCCTACGAGGTTAACCTACCATTGATTTCAATAAAGTCGAGCTCTAAAGTATTTTCAAAAAGTTTAAGTATTTAGTCAAATCATCACAGGCTTGAATATCTCTAAAAATCTCGCCCTTAATAATTTTTGTTTTCCTTTCCACAATGAGAGTTAGTATTGTCAGGGATTTGAAGATTTAACCCACCAAGTAATGAAGCTATATAGCAGATACTTGAATTTAACAGTATTCATACTGACATTTCTCAATGCCTGTATGTTTCCTATCACATACCTTATGTGTGTTTTCTTTCA
>NW_009608340.1:4524-11397 GCF_000690535.1 Cariama cristata
TGTGTGTTTTGGACAGTGAGTTAAATTTTTCTTCTATTATATTGCTCTTCAGCAAACCTCAGAGCTTTAAAGTTCCGTATTCTAAAAAAGGGGGAAGTCTGCATTTTAAAAACAATAAAAGAACATTCAGTGCAATGTACCTTGTCACATAATGGACTTGCTACAGTCATTTCTGCATTTGGCAATTCTGCTCTAAAGTATTCTTTCTCTTCTCTATATATTAACCCAATAAATAGGCATCATTACTGTAGAAGTGTCTCAGCAAGGACAAAACACACTTTTGAAAGACAGGTACTCGTACAGTGATACTCTTCTGTGCACAGTTTCCTGATCACTGAAGAGCCACCTAACCAGTATCCACTGTCACAGAACAGTTAGAGGCTGCCATCATTCAGTCTGGTATTTCAATCGCTTCCCTCCAAAATCCAAAACTCAATGCCCCCAACAACAACAAAAACCACCAAAATCCCACGTCCAAGACCAGAAAACAAACAAACAAATTTATTAAAACTCAAGGTTATTATACAATATATCCACTTTTAAATTTTTGCTATTTATTTTATGTACTGGAAAGCAGTGGATGAAAAGACAACAAATAAAGCTTAGGTTTTTTAATGTTTTCTGCCACTTAAGTAATGCTCAGCGTGATTTGTTTAAAAGTCTTTTGTCTACCTGGTTTGGGGGTTTTAATTTTTCAATTTTTTTGATTTCAAAATGCATTTTTCTTCTTAAAAAGTGATCATACTTTGCAAGAAGTGCTTTGTACATGATGTGCTTTGCTCAGCTCCAGCAGTGTGAAGAGCACTGTAACAGATATATGGACAGCATCTTCCAGGTCACCCTGACTCTTTGAGATAATGTGTAAATCTAGAAGTTGTTATGTGCTCCCACTGTGGACATCAGAATTCAGAAGTATCCACAAAAATTTGACAGCCATTAAGGTAAACAGCTAAATATGTGCACAAATATCTGACATCCTTGCACAAAGAAAGGACTTTGCACTTGCAAGCATTTTTTGTCTACCACACTAATTTTATCACTGTCTGAAACAACATTATTTTCCTTATCATATTCTCTCCATTCAGCAAGCAACAGACAGCAGATCCAGCTTAAGGCACAGGTGAGCAATAAATGAAAATATTTATCATAAAACCAGTAAACACACTTTCCCATTCAGCATTTACTCAATATTTTAGTTTGAAAGAAGATGGAAGACAACAGCTTTGGAGTTTGTAAAGAATCTTTATGAAATTATCTGCTGTCCAGTCTACAAGAACTTTGCAGCTGAAGAATATTGTGATGGTAGGAATCAGATCAAATCAAAACTTCGTATTATGCTGTGTCAATATTTCCTTTGTGACGGTGCCAATGTTTGCTGAATGTAAGCCTTTATTTAGAAAGATAATGACGTCTGCTAACCCCTCTGGCACAATAGTTTGTAACATATTCTCTATATAACCTTACATTACCTTGATTTTCTCAGTCTACAAATAAATACTTTGAACCTGGAGAAGATATATATTTCCTTTAGCTCAGTACGTTGCCAACTAAGCTAGTATCACCGGTTGCCCAGACACTGACTTTGGAACACACCAGCTTCCATCTTCTACCCTTCCCCTTTATACCCAAGCCTCCCGTACTTCAGAAGCAACCTCATTATTTTCATAGTGGGAGGAAACATATCAACGATACAGACTGAAACCAAAAGTGACAGGAGTGAGTGGTCCCATTCTGTAAAATCTTTAGGAGACTATTCAAGAAGCATTTGAGAGCTGAGCAGGTACATGTGGCCAAGGGATTTTTGTTTGGTTTTACAACAGATGATGCCAGCAGGGAGATCTGTTGATTTGGAGGGTTTTTGAATGGTTTTTTGTTTGGTTGGTTGGTTTGTTTTGTTTTGTTTTGTTTTTATACACCTCCTGCATCATTGCACAGCAGCAGATAAAAAAAAAAACCAAACTATATTAACGATGGTTATTTAGAAGACAACTATGTAACACCACTAAAAAAAAAAAAAAAAATTGTCTTGGAAAGTATCTCAAGTCTGACTATCTTCCCTTAGCTTAAATATCAAGAAGTATCAAACTCAAAGAACAAGTTATTATAAAGGAATCTTGGAGCATGACAGGGGATACTTTTTGCAAAAAGTTTGTCAATAAACTAGGGCAAGTTCACAGTAAAAAAAATAACTGAAGGACTGAAGAACATGCTTTATAGTCTTATAGGAGCTCAATCTATTTAACTTGTCAGAAAGATTAAAAGATAATTTGTTTACAAGTGGGAAATACCTCCAAGGGAACAGAAGTTTGATAGCAGAGAGTTGGTACAAAGGAGTTATATTAAGACCCAACAGCTGAAAAGTGAAGCTACACAAACCCATTTAATCAAAAATGCAAAGCAGATATTTTGATATTGAAGAGGATCAGGGATACTTGGACATCAGCTAACGATTTTACTTGCACTGAGGATCAGCAGATTATTTCTAGTAATAATTAGACTTCTGAGGCTTCTCTCTGGTAAATCCTCAAATGCAAAAAGAGCAGACCAAGCTAAATGTACATCTAATGCAGGAATCTATAGCTATACCATTCTCTAGCTTTATACTTCATAGTAATGACATCTGGAGAACCATACTGTGCATTTGGGAATAGCATAGCTGTTATGAATCATAATGCATTTGGTTAATGGCAGGTTACATAGCACTGTATAAACAACAAAACTCAGTCAATTAAAGGACAGCTACTCAAGCCAGAAATGTTACTTCCATGGAAAAGTAAAAATAACCAGAATTCTCATACTCTACAACAGTGTATTAGTGCAGTTAAAATAAAAAAAAAATAAATAATTGCACAAATTAGAAAAACGTGACACTAAGTAAAACTGAATGGAATATGCCATTACACATATAAATATGTAGATACACGTATATACATATACACATACACACAGAGAGTTGTGTCCATATGAAGCATAAAACTAGTCCCTTACATATGTGCCTAAACCAGCACGTGTAACCCCATCCTGCAGCAAATCAGAAACCAGATTCTCAGATCTGGATGCAGAGAAAAGGCAGCTTCCAAAAAGCTGAACATTCATCTCCTACTCAAAATTGTCCTTCAATGTTGGGAGAAATACAAATTCCAAATACTGAATTATTTACCTTCGAGATGCAATACTTTTTCCATTATTAATGAACACCCGGAATTACTAGCTCTGCTAATGGTTACCATAATGCAAGCTTAACATCACAAAAGTAATCAATTTATATGGCTCAAAATGAACATTTTACTGCAACAGATTAAGACATAGCAAAAGCCTTGTTGGTAGCCATGACCACACCTCCACTTACTCTAAATACTGCCCTCCTTCCCCCAACATGCAAGGGTACGCCATCTTAGTGACCTCCCACTGATGTGGGCTTTCCTTTGGTAGCATGAACGCAAAGGAGCAATGCCCTTACACTTCTGACAATGGCTTTTAATAGACTGCCAGGTGGAAGATGCTGCTACGCTTTTCCCTGTCTCACAGAAGGATAAAATAGGACTCAGATTTTTAAGTAAAATTATTCATTTGTACTGGGTTTACCTGACAAGGTGCTGGGCAGCAACAGGGTGGGCTGCAGGGTCGGCCCCTGTGAGGAGCAGCCGGGGCCGCCCCGTGCCGGACACAGCCGGTTCCCACCAGTTCCAAAGGCCCCACCGCAGGGCACAGCTGAGCCCCTCCGCCCCGGGCAGGTGCACACCTCACCCCAGACTGGAATTATGGACGCGGCGGGGCCGCCCCCGTGCCGGACCCAGCCGGTTCCCACCAGTTCCAACGGCCCCACCGCAGGGCACAGCTGAGCCCCTCAGCCACGGGCGGGTGCACACCTCACCCCAGACTGGAATTATGGATAGAAATAGTTAAAGCAATGTGTAGCAATACACATTAAAGGAAGGTTAAGTCCTACTAGTGTGCAAAGCAGTATGAGGAAGTGAGATGACAGATAACTGAACTTATCCCTAAGTTAAAAATTCTTCACCATCCATTGCTGGTTTACTTTCAGTTAGTGATACTGATCAACAGAATCGATGTAAGGACATTTATCAACTGAGAGAGTGAACCTGAGCAAGTCTGAGCTGCAAAGTTCAGATCACATTCAGAGCTTTCTACAGGGCCCCTATGACAGGTTTATGTTCTCAGACTAAAGGAAGAGACAATTTTGACATATATCTTAACTTTCCTGTTCTATGCAGCTAGTAGCTCTTGTTGTACACCACAGCTAGACAGACACCGGAGATACATAACCTATCGAAAAAACCACAAAGTTTTTGCAACACTGAGGAGACAGGCGTGCTGCTGTACTTACAAGATTTGGCTGACGTGGTCTGAAAGGTGCTTATATATAATAATTACAAGTATGATATTCAAATAGAACTACTGAAGTAGAATTGTAAAAGAGAATCTAGAGAAACAAAGTATTAAAATATGTTGTTATATACCAGTGGGGCAATATTAAAGTGATCAGCGGATTTGGGAACTCAGCATAAAGAAATAATGCAAACCTAAGTCTTAGCCAATTGCCTTCACAGACTGTTAAGTGAAGGGGGAGAACATGAGCTGGCACGAAAAGTACTGATCTAAAGGTAAGCAGAGCCATTTCTAGTAAAGGTAGGCGCAGCTGAGCTCCAACTGGCCCCACCAAAACATGTCTCCCCAGCTCCAGTACAGACTCCACAGTCCATGGCTAGTAAACACATGGCTTTGAATCCCAACCATTCCATGGGTGTATTTAAAAGCAGAAAGACACAAAGTCTGGACAGAATTCCAGAGAAACACAACTGGCTGATCCTCGCAAGTGCAAATTCATACCTACATATAAATACAATCTCCCTTTATAATGTCTTTCACCACTTCCTAGGCTATTTAAATGAAAGCATTAAACAGACTAAATTAAAACATTCTCTTCCTTGCACTTCTCAGATAACATTGTATATAATCAGAAGAATAGTCCATGGAAGAACTTGTCACCTACTCATTGAAATGTCTGTGCTAGGAAAGAGAAATTTAATCCCTTCATAATTAACAGTTTATCTGGGTCATTGAATTCAGGCAGTTTGCTTTTCGCTTTCTCCTATACATGATAAAATATGCCATGATGTTTCTTCGCAGTAATGTTTTAGAGAGAAATACACTAAGTATATCCACTCATCTTCAGAAAATCTAGTTCAAACATGGAATGTCTGTCACTAATTTTGTAATGTATTTAGTCCCTGTAGTTGGAGGAAGTAGTGGGATTAATACTGATTTCAAATTTCCCACACTGCTAGTTTCAGGAAAACACAAGCATTCAAATTAACAGCTTGCTTCTAAATTTTCAAGTTTTTGCGGCAAGTTTATTATTCAAATCCTACTGATGTCACTGGGACTTCACTGGGAGAATTAGCCATCGCTGGTATTATCCATCTTCCTGCAATGGAACCAACAACACTTGTGGAAAATGTGTGTAACTGAACAAGACATCGCTGAAGAAGAGAAAACTATGTGGCCGCTGTGCAGTACACAATCCCCAAAAATTGTTCTAGCAAGCTTTGAAGTATTACTGGGCTCAGGTAGAAGAGTTGATCAATCTTGATAAACACCTAATATTTGTAAAATATGGAAGAGAAATTCATCACTATAAGAGAGAACAGTTTAGAAGACTGACAGAATAGAACTATTTTATTCAAGTAGACATGCTGAGAGTTACAATGGATTAAGAGAGTGGGTCTCAGGTCTGCAGAAAGGTAGAAGTTGATACGGGGGAATAACAGATGAAAGGATGAACAGATGAGATCTAAATATTACATACTTCTTATTAGATAAAAAGAAAATCCAGAAAGCTCAATAATAGAATAATCAACAGGGAGCAAAGCAGACATCTGAAGTCAAATATTCTATCCACAAATCATGACAGCTTCCCTTGAACTAAGCTGATTTACAACACAGACCTAACAAAAAAAATAAATAGATCTGGAAAGCAAAACAATCATACAACTGAAAAATAAGCCACAGGTTTACTAGAAACAAAAAAGACTTCTGACAATCTTTTAAATAGCTCCAAGGAGAGCTTCAGTCTTCTGAAACTGAATTCTTAACAGTGAAAAGTAAAACACTCAACCCTGAAACTTTAGCAAACAGTTTTGAAAAAGATAGTTTCTAGATTTACTAGAAGTGTTTCCCTGCTTCAGTTTATGACAGGAAGATTACTTTTTAAGTAAAAGATGAATGAACACTTAGATATGCTTTGGAGATCATTTAGGTCAGTAACTGGGATGAAATTTTCACATATAGCCATATATTAAAGGACTAAATATGTCAAAAGTAAATTGCATCCTAAATATATTGACTATATGGAATCCCACTTTTAGTCATTTTGTGAAGGCATCTCATATTTGCTAGGTCATTAAAAAACAGGACTAAAATAAGAGTTCTTGATTTTTTAACAGAAAATACTTAAGCATCTGATTAGTTGCTGAGGGGAAAAAAAAAAAAACAGACAAGTTTGCAGAAAAGATTTTAAGACCTTCCTGATGAGGGGGGAGTGGTGGAATAAATTTAAGTTACTGACTTTTCACAAGACTAAAATCTGTGAGTATAATTTCATGATGTGTCCAAAGTGTACTTCTACAGTAACTAATTTTTTCATCATTCATTTCACCGTCCCTGTTTGAGTACTTGAGAGGCACAAAATCTTCAACTACATGGAGAATAACTACATCCAGTTCTAATAATTCTTTTTGGATTTCAAACAACCAACTTCTCTCATCTTCCCCTTAAAAGAAGTTCCATTGTAAAACATATTGCATGCACGTTAGGTCATTCTTAGCTTCCATCCAAGGGAACTCACTCTTT
>NW_009608340.1:11428-17002 GCF_000690535.1 Cariama cristata
CAAGACAAAATCTAGGTGCGGTATAGACCAGAGTTCATTGAGAGACCCAGCCAGCAGTGGGATACCACTAAGATTTGGTTTCTACAACATCTACACATCACTACATTATTGTTCCAGCAGGTGTTACACACCCAAACTCTCTGTTTGGGGCATATGAGGAACCTAAAGGAGATTGACACACTGGACCTGTAATTATTTATAATTGCTTCCACTCACAAACATTTTTTGAGAAAGTAAGGTGAAGATTTGATCTGAAACATGACTTTAGATTTTTGGTTGTTAGAATTTTATATGCTATTCTTAAAAAGCACACTAGTAGTAACAGTGTGAGACAAAATAATATCCTGGTTGCTATTCCTCATTTCACACATCGTTTAATACTTACATATATTCCAAAAAGCCAAATTATATTACATCTGAAACAAGAACAGTTAGTGTAGGAAGAATAAGCTTAGTTATTTACCAAGGAGGGAAGTATGAAAGCAAGTAGATTTGCAGTACAATCGTAGAATAAAGGATCAGAAAAGGCTACCTTCCCCTCCCAGCCCCAAAATGACAAACAATAATATTAGTTTATTTTCCTTATGACTCAGAAACATAATTGTTTCAAGTGCAACATTAGGAGTTAAGCCTGTTAGTATAAATATACAGGTAAACCTCTATTTTCTATGATTTCTAAACCAGATGGAAATTCATTTAAAAAAAAAAAAAAAAGAAAAGAAAAGAAAAAAGCACTTTTGGCACAGTGTGAACCTATATTTCCCCTGGGATCCCAACATCAAAAATGGAATCTTTTTCTCTGTGGTTTCAAGGATGAGCTCTGTTCAGCTTGAGGATAACCTCCACTTTACACCGAAGGAGAAAAGACTTATCCCATTTCTGCTCCATCATGCTCTCCACTAGCAAAACCAGAGAGACTTGATCATCCCTCAGTATCATTTTCTCCTTTGAAATTGAAAAGGAAGAACACAATAAAAATGAGACAACTGTGATATATAAAGGAAGGGGGAAAATTGGTATTTAGGGAGAAGAAAACAACAACAAGTAAAACCAACAGAGACATAATGAGCTAGACACTAAAAAAAGCAATTGAAAGATCAACAGATAGACAATACCATAATACAAATATACATTTATATAGTGGACTTTCACACGCACAGTCTCACAATCCAGCTGTACTGAAGGCAAAATATCTGTTTTCTCTTTGCCAGTATAGTCTGAATTGCCAGTGTTAAGTAACATCACCAAGTAATAGCTGCAGAAAAGTTGGTATCCTTACACTTTGGAATCCAACAAGTGTAATCTAGGGAAGGATGTTTAAAAACGTAAGACCAACAGAGAGTAAACCCATCTGGACAACAGTTAGCATGTTTCTTTATCATACTCCCTGCCAAATAAAAGTCTTACAATTTGATCAAAAGTATCCATTTATTCATCCTTTAATTGGATTGAATGTTTTTTCCCCAAAATAACTTATGTAAAAGGTATCAATAAAGGAATTTCCCAAAGTTCAAGATCATGCCATTTTCTTGTATGAAATACAAATATTTCTATTTGGAAATGACAGCAACACACTGTGAAAGTTCCAGTTTACACGCCTTATGTTACATGACCAAATTTTTTCAGCTACTTTCAGGTCTGCTGATGTATAAAAGGATGAAGTAGGGCACAGGTCTTGTACAGATACTCTTACAAGAATGCCCAGATAGACATGATGGACCAGAAAGGTGTTTTCTTCCTTTACAGAATAGTATCCGCTGTCTCTTCATGAAAATATTGCTCATAGCTTACTTTTTAAAAAAAATGTTTAACAAGTAGCTCAAATTTCCTCCTACTGATATTCATGGGCACCATGAACTCCAACTGGCACAGTACTGGGTTCATTAGTAGGTTGAAATAATTTTCAAAACATGTACTTTATAAAAGACCATTGTGATCAGACTGGTTATTTAGAGTTGATGAGCATATCTGGGGTTTCTGAAGAACAAGTGTACCATCAGATGTGTGAAGCATTCCCAGCCATTCTCTCTCTAGTGATCAAAAAAGAGAGTTTTCCTGGCTTTACATCTGGAGATTATAAGTTTTTCCTGCATGAGACCATTACAGAAACCTATTTATCTATGCCCCCCTAGGGAAAACTAGCTAGCCACAAATGATGGTTTAAAGAATTACATAACAGTACTCACTATAGGCTATTTAATAGCTATAAAACCCACAATGAAATCTTCTGACTTTCAGACTGCTTTTATTTAAAGACAGAGATTTTTATCCCTTTGGAAACCACTGCATTATTCAGCATTATGAAATGCACAACTTCTGCAAGCACTTGGTAGCTTTGTTCTCTTTCTCTAAGACTCTGTGGCTTGCTGAATTAATGGTGAAGAACCATCACCAGAAGCAATTAAAATAACAAGAAACATGGGTTTGCCTTTTTGATGTTAAAATAATTACTTGTAAACATATACCCAATATCCATACAGAGAAATTTCATCAAGAATACCAATTAGGGCTTCGCTATGTGGATTTTATAAAAATGAGCCACTGAAAGTATTTGTCTATTAGGGGCCTGAAATGACATGTTAGCATCACTCTAGATTTTATTCTTAGAAATATTTCTTTTTCACCATCTCTTTACACCATGCTGCTTAGAAGTCAGAAGCAAGTTAGAGAAGTAGAAATGCTGTTTCCTACTTAAGGAAAAAATATCATCTATATTGATATCTGAAACCTTAAAAGATTCCAGAGATTTACTCTTAAAGACTGCACATTTTTGTTTTAATATCCCAAAATATGGACCCATTTAGGGACCAATTATATGTTCTAAACCTTTATTACCATTCTCCATTGTCAATCACTTTTACACAAAATGTGGACTCCTGAACGTGGCAACGATGAGGTTAAAAACAAGGACACACTGTCTTGAAAAATATTCAGCCACTACTGTTGTGGGATGGAAGTGTTACAGGCTGCAACAGAGCTAAATTTCAAGGATCAGGATGAAGAAATGACTTCATGGAAAAATACAAAAGGATTCATATTTAAAGAAAAATCCAAACTGTTATAGGATATGAAGAACCACTTAAGAAACACAACCCATTTGCATTTCAAGTAACTAGTTTAGGTTTTTTGCTTATTATATATATACCCGTAATAAAATATAATCTTTTCACTTCTGTGTAAATAGAGCTTTTCTTTTCAACATGTTGTTTATATTATAAATATTGTATTATGATGTTGTATGTAATAATGTATACAACATATGTGTAAACTACATGCAACTGGTAATGTAATATTATAATTTATTACATTGTGAATTTTGCAGACTAAGGTAAAACTTAAAATCAGTGACTGACATATGCTCTTTTTCCAGGCAACATTTTCTTTTCCCCTACTTTTCACTATTTTTTCCTTTTTCACTCATCTCAGTCCAAGGATGTCAAGTTCTCAGATGGACTGGGACAAGTGGCAAGACCCATTGTTTTCTTTTTTCTTAAATTCAGAAAATATGTGAATACATGTTTTTTTTCCAGCCTTGCTTTGGTCTAAAAAACAAGAAAGCGAAATTTGACTACTGACTCCAAAGAAATTCATCATGTATCAGTCTTGGAAGAGATAGGTTTGGAGTACCCTGCCTTAAACCATGTTTTTCTTGAATGCGATTTTAGTCATACAAAAATAATTTTTTGTAAGTCATTTCATTTCACTTTAAGCTGTCATAAGTTTTGATTACTGTATAAATTCACAAGTAAATGACATTTGCAAAAATATATACTTAACTTCAATTCTTCTTTATACTGTAGCTAACTGCAGAACCATGAGTGAAACTTTATTTTAAATACCCAATATGATACAGTCAAGGGTTGGCAGAAAATTTCAAATCTATTTTAGACTTAATTGCATTGCATTCTAACATCAAGTTGAATCCTAAATTAGGTGGACATTTGGTTGCAATATTGTGAGGAACTTTTCAATGGTATTTTTTTCATAGGGTAATAACAAGGAGCCCCTACCTGGTATTTACTCTCACAATAGCAAATCTTATTTTCTTTTTGTCATCAGGAGGCCTTTCATGCAACTTTTACCAATGTCATTTTTCCATTACATATGTATTGTCTCTTCCTTCATTTCTGGTCATGTTTCTTCAGACAGACAGCTCCTCATTCTGACAAAAGTTATGCCTGATATAGGCTCCAGTTAAACAGGAGTTTTTCTATTGGCTATAATATCCTACTCTACTATATGTGAAAAAAATTAATTGTACTATTACTGACCTCATTCATCATTATGAGGAGAGATCCCTTGTATCTTACCCTTCTCAGCAAGTCATTAAGGATACGCTGGGTAAGACTTCCATCATTCTCTTCCATTGGTATGTATCATTTCATTAACTGTATTTATGTCGATGACATAAAACTGGGAGGAGCGGCTGATACGCCAGAAGGTCATACTGCTTTCGAGAAGGACCTGGACAGGCAGGAGAAATAGGCTGACAGGAACCACATGAAGTTCAGCAAAGGGAAGTTCCACAAGTCCTGCACCTCAGCTGGAATAACCCAATGCACCCATATATGCTAATGAATGCCCAGCTGGAGAGCAGCTTGGCAGAAAAGGACTGGGAGTCCTGGTGGACACCCAAGTTGAACATGACTCACTAATATGCCCTTGTGGCAAAGAAGGCTGATGGTGTCATGGACTGCATCAATAAGAGTATTGCCAGCATGTCAAGTGAGGTGATCTTTCCTCTCAGCACTGGTGAGGCTACACCTGGAGTGCTGTGTCCAGCTCTGGGCTCTTCAATACCAGAGGGGCATGGACATACTGGATAGAGTCCAGCAAAGGGCTATGAAGGTCATGGACTGGAGGATCTCTCCTATGAGGAAAAGCTGACAGAGCTGGGGCTGTTCAACCTGGAGAAGAGAAGGCTCAGTGGGAATCCCATTAATATATGTAAATACCTGAAGGGAGGGCACAAAGGGAACATAGCCAGGCTCTTTTCAGTGGTGCCAGGATCAGGAGCAATGGGCATAAACTCAAACAGAGAAGGTTCCTTCTGAATATCAGAAGACACTTTTTTTACTGTGAGGGTGACTGAGCACTGGCACAGGTTGTCCAGGGAGCCTGTCAAGTTTCCCTTCTTGGAGACTATCTGGATTGTCCTTCAAAAGAGATATGGACATGATCCTGGGTAACCAAGTCTATGTGACCCTGCTTGAGCAGATGACTTCCAGAGTTCCCTTCCAACCTCAACCATTCTGTGATTCTGCATTTTCATTTGGAGATATGAGATCAATTAATTCTTCTGTCTAGCTTTTGATAGCAAATATATTACTCCAAAAGGATTTAGTACTATGGATGCCTGTTAATTGCAAGTGATTAGAAACTATGAGCTTCCTAAAAAGCCTCACTAGTCAATAAATTAGCCTATCAGCATTATCATATTTGTTTCTGCTCCAAATAGCTATCAACTTTCACTAGATACTATCTTAAACTTTCCCCGCTATTATAAATGTAAAAAATGTAAATAATAATATCACTCTGCTGGAAAATCTGCTGGAAAAGTGGCACGGCGAGCTG
>NW_009608341.1:0-272 GCF_000690535.1 Cariama cristata
CTCGATGGTGAGCCGGCAGAAATCCAGATGTAAAAGACTCATCAAGGCTAATTAAGCTCTGGGGATATTCCCAGGAGCTGGTGCAAACCGGAGGCAGGGCTGTGGCTGAGGTGCCGTAGTTTTGTGGGCTGGAGAAATGGAAAAAGTCCTCTTTTTTTGGTTTTTTTTTGGTGGTGTTGGGTTTTTTTGGCTAATTCTGGGGCTGATCCTTGCTGTTCCTGGGGTCCCCCCCCCCAATAACAACCACGGCACAGCCCTGGGGTCTGGGCTCA
>NW_009608341.1:319-683 GCF_000690535.1 Cariama cristata
GCCTGGCAGAGGAGCAATGAGCCGAGTTGGGAACCCAAGGGGGGGAAGTTTGGGTTTGGCATCCAAATGTTTGCGGCCCCGAGCCCGTTGCTAGAGGAAACCTGAAAAAAAGGGGAAGGAGAGATTGCGGTCGGCTGCTCTTCCCCCTCCGCAATCTGCGCCTCCCTCTTGGCCCCTTCGGCTCCGTTTCGGCCCGGAGCAGCCCCAGCACGGACGATTCCTCCCCATCCCTCTCCCCTTCTCCCCTCGATGTTCCCCTTGTGTGCTCGGACGTCCCCGTGGCCGTCACCGTGGGGGATACCCCGGGGATGCCGGCACCCCGAGCCAAACCAACCGCGGCGAGGTATTCCTTTCCCCAAGTATC
>NW_009608341.1:751-1941 GCF_000690535.1 Cariama cristata
ATTTAGCAGCTTCCAACCTTCTGCGCACGACGAGGATGGGGTTTGCCCGAGACCCTTCCTCCGCCAACTCAAGGCGATTATTTATTTAGGGGTATTACGGGTACGTGCGATGTCGTCGGGTGTGTGTATGTATAGATACATGGGACGATATATGTATGAGGGTAGATATATTTGGGGTTTTTTTATATATATGGGAATATATCTATATATTTGGGGGTGTTAGCACAGGGGCTGCTGAGCAGATATCCAGGGTCATCACCGGGAGCCATCCCGGCAAATCCTCCGGGATCCTTCGGGGCAGCTCCACCAGCATGGCATGGATGCACCAGCCTGACTACATCAATTAAAAAAATTGGGGGTCCCAGAAGGTTGTGGGTGTCCGTCCCCGTCCCCCCCAGCATCAGGGCGGTTTTTGTGCTGTTTTGGGGGCAGATCCTGCCCCGAGGCGGTTTGGTTTGTCGCTTGGCGAAACCGAAGCTTTGGTTTTCAAACAGGAACAATTTTATCGTCGGCTCAGCGTTGCTGTCCGAAAGCTGGACAAAAAAAATCATCCTCTCCTCTCCCCCTTTTCCTCCCCTCCTTTTTTTCACTTTGAAAGGGGAATTCTCTTGCCTTTCCTGCCTCCATCCCTCCCCGATGTGATTTTTTTCTTCTTTTTTTTCCCACCCCCAGCTTATAAAATAACGGAGCATTTTGGAAACGTGAGACTTTTCCCCTTTCCCGAGCGGCATTTCTCTTTTTAAAAACAAAAAGGCTTCGAACGCAGGTGATGCCGCAGGGATGAGACCTGGGCAGGGTCCCTTGGGGCTGCCGGTGACACAGCCCAGCCCCAGCCATTCGCCGCCCCCCGCCCCGGTCCTGGTCTCCCTGTGCCGCGACGGGTTGGAGACCTTTTTAAAATACTCCAGAATCCAGAGTTTCTGGTGTCCGGAGCGGTGGGTGAGGGCTTTGCTCCTTTGCACCAGTTTGAAATGCTGGGATTGGGGGTTTGCTGGGGTTTACTGGTGCTGGATGGACCACCGGGTACCCATGGCGATGTCCCACCCATGGCGATGTCCCACCCATGGCGATGCTCCCAGCTTGTCCACCAGCATCCCCCACCAAGGAGGGGGACGACTCCGTGTATGTACGAGGTCTCGCTTGGCCACGTGCCCCCCCGTTGCATCCCAATGGGCCGGTTGAGCTGGCCC
>NW_009608342.1:0-4341 GCF_000690535.1 Cariama cristata
CCCTCCGTGGCACGGCGATGGGCAGCTGGCTGCCGGTGCCGGGAGCCCTTGGACTGAGCTGGGGAGGAGAGCGCTCATCAGCCTAAGGAAACCATTTCATGTTTTATCTTCAACAGTGAATAAACATTGATTTTTATTTTGAAAGGTAATTGACATTCCTATGATGGCAAAATGAGTGCTGGAGCAGTCAGAATCAGCATAAATAAGCCATGTGCTAGAAATTAATGAGCTTCACTGATTGAGTTTATCTGTTTAAATTAATACAATTCTAGCAATTAAAAAAAATATATACTCTTTTGTTTGTTTGCCTACTTGGAGACATTGATGGTAAGAGACGGGACGGGAGTGGGAGCCCCGGCCCCTGCTGAGCACCTCCGTGCCCGGGGCGCCGGGACCTCCCTCTGCGCAGACGCAGTCAGGGCAGGATCCCGCTCTCCTTTGTTTAATGAACATTTTAGATTCACTTGGGTTCACTGACGAGCTTCTGGGCAGGGTTTGCCTTCCAGCCTCATCTTTGGCTATCGGTAATAGGGGCAGCCAGCTCAGCCCCCGGAGATTCCTGGATCACAAAGCTCTTTACTAACAGGACATGGGGAAAGCGGGTCTGCCCCGCAGCGTGGGAGCTCTGTGCCCGCTCAGGGAAGGAGGGCTTGGGTTAATTCTCATCCTCCCTTCCCATCACTACTGAGAACTAGCGCATCCGCAAGCTCTCCGCAGGGATCTCTCCATGCCTCCCCAGGTTCGTTTTCCTCCCTGTGTGCATCCTCCTGTCCTGGTCCACAGCAAACGCCATCGCCCACTCGACCCTCCGGCCAGGCTGCCACCCCGTCCCCGACGCGCGCCTTGCTGAGTAACCCCATCCTCTGCTCGCCGCTGCGCTTCTCCTTGGGGCTTGACAGCATTTTGGGCAGAGTGCCTGGGGTCCCCGCTGGCACTCCCCTGCCAGAGCCCAGCGGGACGCCCAGGTCCCAGCTTCACCCCCCGATGAAGCTCACACACGCAGTTTCACACATCTGCCCAAAGGCACAGCGACCTCGCCTCGGGGAGAGGGGCCGGGACCCACTCCCATCCTTCCCAAACCTCGCCTGTCTTGCCAGTTCCCCGGAGCCCTGCCCCGCAGAGAGGTCTGGCAACCGCTGCCGCGGGAAGAAATCCCCCCATTTCCCCGCAGGTCCCCGACGCTCCCCCAGCCCCAGCTGCCTGCCAGACACCCACCCGACGGCAGCCAGGGACATGTTTGAGAGTAAAGATTTTATTATTGCTTTTTATGCCTTCAGCAAGTTTTCCTTCATGGTCATCTCTGCCCGCCTTATAACGGCTCCCCATTACACTTGTTGAAACGC
Source organism: Cariama cristata (assembly GCF_000690535.1). Taxonomy (NCBI): domain Eukaryota; kingdom Metazoa; phylum Chordata; class Aves; order Cariamiformes; family Cariamidae; genus Cariama; species Cariama cristata. The sequence continues at coordinate 1,344 of NW_009608342.1, forward strand.
ATGCCCTTTTCTGTTTCTCTTTTTGGACACAACGTCCATACATCAAATGACGTCTTTTTCTCTCCTTTGCTCTTTCACTGTAATTTTTTTTGATCTTCTTCACTGCTGGTGTCTCTTTAGCCTGGCTCCATCGTGTTTGCAGCCATCGTACCTCATCAGCCCGCTCCGGTCACTCAATGACCTCACGGACGTGGGATGCAGGACTAAACCAAGACTTGTGTCCCTTGCCAGACTGCTGATCAGCTCCTCCAAAAAGCATCGCTCACAGTGCCTACAACTTCCATTTCTGTGTCACACCTCAGGGCGCTGTTTCTGCAGCCTGGGATAACCGAAGTTTCCCCCGACACGGCCCACCTCCAGCCTCCGCAGCCCCTCCAGCACAGCGCTGTGCCTCGTGTCAGCAAACCGTCCGTGGGGATGCACACACAGCTCCCGGATCCGCCCCGAGAAGGCTGGAGCTGGAGGTCACCGCTCCGGCAGCGGTCAGCAACGCGGAGACATTAAACCACCAGAAAAAGAGGAGGGAGGAACCAGGGAACGACGGAGCCCTCCTCCAGCACAACATCCAGACGGTGAGAACAAAACTCACCAAGAAAGCGAAAGGCAACCCTTCAGTCGCCCGCACATCCCAGCTGCGAGCCGGGATAATTAGCTGAAGGATCCGGGCTCGCTCATTTGTTGGACCGAGTTTGATCCACGTGGCATTTGAGCCCTACAGAGAGATCGGTATGGCCAGAACACTGAAAATTGATATTATAAACTGCCCAGAAGGGACCAGGTGGGAAAAACAAGGGTCAAGAGTGTAAAAACCTGGGTTAAACAAGTTGCCAGGAATTCAGACAAAGATAATCTACAGGTACGGGGGGGCTCCGGTGTCCGCTTCAAACCCCGAGCTCTGCCAGAGGCCAGATCATCCCAGAGGCTGCTCAAGCACCTCTTTATAATAAGTGGGAGAGCAAGCCCCGTTATGGTGGGAAGCTGGAAGTTTCACTTCGCCAGTATTAAAATGTCCTCTGAATTTCTAAAAACCTATAAATGACAATTTCATAGCTCTGAAGCGTGGCATCCAGCACAGGGGAGTGCTATTTTAGACTCTGTGTTGACAGCTGAAAGGGAATGGATCACAGAATTAAAAACTAGTTGCCGCTCAAGTCCAAGCAATCACGACTTGATTACGCTTCTTATGGGCAAACTGGCGAGTCCAAGGCACTAGCGTATATTCTCGGTGCTTTGAAAGGTCAATCCACAGAGCAGAAAACAATTATAAGCCAAATCAGTTAGGAGAATGGATTTAAGCATAAAAGCATGACTGTGAATAGAGAATGATTTAAGAGTGTTTTAGCCCAAAACTCCTAACTGCAACAGGAGTTTGCATCAGTTCAAAAACTGCCTGGCTTATATGTAAACAGCTATAAAAATAAAAACATGCCCAACAAAAAGAAGAAAGGAGATATTCATGACTCTGAATATAAATCAGCAACTAGAAATTGTAGAGCACTGATAAAGGACACAAACAAACAGTAGAAAAGCCATCAAAACATCTTTCCCTGATGCATTAGGATGAACAACAACAACAGAAAGGAGCAATGCTATCGCCCGTTACCAAACACAAACGGCAGAAGCGTTAGTCACAGGACCGAGAAATGTTAAATAACTGTTATTACAACTGCGACATTCTGTATTCAGCATATTCACATCCCAGAGCTCAAAGAGACACGCCGAAGGAGCTGACTGAGCAATTAACAGCGACGCTTAATGCCTCGCTGGGAAGTTCCCAAGCAGGGTGAGGATGGAGATGCTCGGTGGCAGGGCAGCAGTGCCGTGGCTGCCCGCACTCCCCGGGCTCCCGCCACGGTCCTTCCACCGCTCCGGGTTGGGACCCGATGGCCCAAGTGGGGACTTGGAACAAGGGGACAAGCCAAGGACACAGAGCAATGGGGTCCTTTGTTACCAAAATTGCTTTGGTGCGACCGACAGCTTCGTGCCGGCGAGCGCAGACCCAGGGCTCGGGCAGCGCGGCGGGCGGGCAGGTGACGATAAGTGCGATGGCCAAAAGAGCTAACCTGGTGCTTTGATGCACAGCAGCCTGGAATAACAGCCTCAAAGTCTTATTCCCTATTCCAAGGTGAAGCAGCTGCTCAAATTTGTGACTAACACCAGGGTCCGTTTTTCAAGGAGGCGGTTAATAAAACCAGGGGGGTGCAAAGGGGCAGCGGGCTCGGAGGGGGAGCTGTACGGAGCCCGGCAGGCGAGCCAGCCCCTCCGTGCCCTCCGCACAGCCCGGTCTCAGCCCAGCGCTGCAGATGCCGAATTGCACTGAGGGCTGCAAAAAGCAAATAATTTTCCAAAGGAGCCCCACAGTGCAGAATATCAAGGCTAAAAATATGTAAATCGCCATGGAAAGCGCTGTCAGAGCTTCAGCAAGACTAGCAAGTTGCCAAAAGGCAATTTCGAATTTCCGGGCTCGCTGCACAAGGCATTAAGAAGGTCACTATTTCTGAAATAAGGATCTTTACAAATAAACACATTTGCTGAGGACTCGGTGAGTCATGCTGGAGTGGAGCACAGAGCATTTCCAACCTAATGCTTTTGACAGGCCACAAGCAGGGCGATCTTTTCATGTTTACAGTTCATCAATAGTTTTTACAGCTGCACAGTCAATCTTTAAAGCACATTTAGCCTGGGAGGAGGCTTGGCAGGTTGTTTTCCTTGCAAAAGTGATATTAAATTTATTTTTTTCTTCCTCTTTTACAGCATTGATTTGAAGGTAAGTATTTGAACTTCAAATACGTGACTGCTACTCAAGCACTTGCCTTTTTTTAATATGTATATATACTTCTGTCACATCCCCCTAACGATATAAATATTTGAAGTTTTCAGCTGATGCACTAAAAGGGACTCGATCCATCAAAGCCCATTTATTTCAGGGAATTCAGCGGGCCTCGTGCTGCCCGCTTGCTGGTGCAGGAGTCGGGGGGCTGGCAGCCTGCAGACACAG
>NW_009608343.1:0-1331 GCF_000690535.1 Cariama cristata
CCCAGGTGGCGGTAGTCGTGGTTTGGTCAGGCGCTGCTCCAGGTTCGCAGCAGGCGGGGCGGCCTTAATGCTCTGGAAGGGCACTAGGAGAACGTGGCTGTTTTACACTATGATGAAATCGAAATCGTTTGGAATCCTTGACAAGAAGTTTTGTTCCAAGGTTTGGCTAATGCTCTGCTATTCTAGTGTGAGTAGTAAATCACTCATGTGAAGCTGCTGCCTTCATAAAAATCGCAAAAATGCATTTTACTCTACAGGGAGGCATTCTCGTGATCTTTCCATGTGAGACTGCAGGAAGAAAATAATAAAAATACTTAATAATGACAAGTGAAAAGGTAAATGAGAGCAATAATAGCGAAATGTGTCAAGAACATAACAGCCAAAAGAATCTAGTAGAAAGTTCTACGAGAAAAGTAGCTAAAGGCATTTTTTTTGAAAATAGATGAATTGGATGTAACTTGAAAGTAGATAAAATCTACTTATTAATCTTATCAGGCTATAAAATGGAAGTGCTGTGTTTCTAGTAACAATGTGCAGAAGTATTTAACATACATATATATCTATTGTCCTGTAATGTTTGGGAAATTCGAGCTTTTATGTTTGCAATGTTTTAAAAGTTTTCCTTTACCTTTTCTAATGCTAGTGTAGTTATTCAGTATTTTTTATGGGTAGTAGCAACAAATGCCCCAGCATTTAAAATAATATTTTTAAGGATATTTATTCAGTGACAAATGCCAAAAAGAATGTATGTACTTGAGGTTGACTTTAAAAAAGTAATAATAATTCTGAACTCATCTTCTTGAGAGGTTGCAGTTCTTCTTGGTTCTGGTTTCCTCTATCTGGGTTGAAGGATTTCACATTTAGCAAATAGTTGTGCTTTTTGCAACAATAGGGGTAGTGCTTTTTGCTGTCTTCATGATAGAAGTAACTATCCTAATAACTTTACCTAATAAATCCAGGCTTGCAAATGGTCATCTGGGATTTTCTAGTTTCCTATAAGTAAATTCTGTAGATACGTCATCTGTAATGAACTTTACTATTGTGGATATAAGTGGAGTGATTACTTGTCCATGATGTTATTTTTTTCCAGCTACCGCTAGGTGGGAAATAGGTATCAGGATGGAGTGCAAAGCTCCCAACTTTGTGAAGTTTGAAGGCAAGTTAAAATACATAGGAGGCAAGAAGATTTGGAGTAGAGTGTACCTCAATGACTCAGTGGAAGCAGGCAGATAGAAGGAAAAATCAAACCATACCACTCAATGGGATTGACCAAGTAACCTGTAACTGAAACGAGGAACCTCGGGGTGTGGGGCTCTTGACTAGGAAGAGCG
>NW_009608343.1:1351-5889 GCF_000690535.1 Cariama cristata
CGTTGAGGAGATACACAATGACAAATGTGATTCTGATATTCCCTAATACCTAAGACTTGGCAGTCTTGTTGCTGTCTTATTGTAACTCTTCTTTTATTCAGAAATGTAGAAATTAGATTGCTTGATTTCGTCTCAGAAAGTCTCCTGCCTGTTAGTAAAAAACATGCTTTTTTGCCATTTCTAATGCTTTTTTGCCATTTCTATTGTCCATATTCCATCATTCAAACAGGAGAAAGTGTAGAGTGGGGTGTGTGCTGGGGAATGTTCTCTTTAAATAACTGCCTGTTGGTAAAAAACATGCTTTTTTCCATTTCTATTGTCCATATTCCATCATTCAAACAGGAGAAAGTGTAGAGTGGGGTGTGTGCTGGGGAATGTTCTCTTTAAATAAAGCAGAAGAATGAATGACAAGTAGGATGCTTATTATTAATCTCACAGATGGTTTTGCAGTCTGCAATATGAACATGTATGGATTACTGTAAAGCTGGAAAGCAAATTAGATTTTCTTTTATCATTTTTAAAAATGAAGTTAGGGCTTATGTAAGGTACTGGATTCAGACTCTGGGGACTTACCTTCTCTGTTATCCAGGAAATAGATATTGTACATCACAAGCAGAGGCAGTGGAAGTATTAAAGATCACAAAGTTCTCATGCTGCCTGTCTGTACTTCTCCTTGATCAACTCAAGGTACCTATAGGGAAGCTTACTCCATGCACAAACTTAATCCTATGTCTTTCTTCTGGAATACATAAGTGAAGATACACAATAATGCTGTTGGCTGTGGTTTTATTGACAAGAACTTTAGTTCACTACAATCTAACTTAGGAATGCCAGCTTCATACTAGGTTTTGTTGTCTAGCTTAGATTGTTTTCCAGCTCTTTGAATAGGAGCATTTCTAATTTTTCAACTGTAAAATAGTACGCCTGTACCCATGCCCTACATAGTAGACTGGGAATTAACTGGAACAAAGGTGTTATGCATTTCTTGTTTGTGGAAGGAAACACAAATAGGGGATAACTTTAACAGCTGCACATCCTGCTTTTTGCTAGTGGATTATGGACAATAATATCTTTGTGGCATAGTGTGTGTTTCTTTTAAGAATTTAAAGGAGTAAAAAATATTTCCTATGTATGCAAAAATTACCCAGTACGTGTATGTTTCCCCATGAAACTTGTACCTAGGTATACCATTAGTGACACAAGTATCCACAAACATTTTCACCCAGCTGATAAATAAAATGAAGTTAATGAAGCAAAACAATGAGTTTTGTTTTTTTTTTTTTATATTTCAGCATGAAAGGCAAACTAATAGCATTTTCAAAAGCTTGAACCCACCTCTCAGAACTGTGTGTTTTTTAGCTTTATATAAATGATTTTAGAATCCACTATGTTGGCTAAAACATGATATATGCAAATGAGGATGCAGTCTGTGAGTCTTGATACAGCTAAAACCAATGTAATTTACTGGTTTATTGTCTTTACCAAAAGTAGTGGGGAATTATATGCAAAGCCTCATATTTTTCTATGAGTTGTGCTTTAGGGTTGGCATTCAAGAGAACTAAGTATTGTGCAAAAGTATTTTGGTTAGATGAAAGTGCGTTTTGGCTGTCGTAACTTGTCATCCACTGAGTTTGTGGGAGTTAGGTGAACCTAGAAACTTGATTGACGAAAAGAAGAGAGGCTGTTTACCTCTGTAGTGGGGGGAAGAGCAGTAGTTCTTTTCTGTTGACAAATATAATGATGTTACTGATAATTTAGTACCGTATGTTTCACAGTAAGATTTTTCTGCCACCTTTGTACAGGTTTTTATTGCTGTTACTCTGACATACTGTGGAATGAGAACAAAATAAATAAGGCACATGTAGAAGAAAGACTTGATTGGCCTTTTTTTAATATATTTTTTTAAATTAGGAATAAGTGCTCATCCAAACTGGGGATGGCTAGTTAAGTGTCACAATATCAATGCAATTAAAAAAGCATGTATTTTACCTTAAAATGTGTATGTTATTTAGGCTTCTATAATAAATGTTTTCTGAATCCTTTCCTATAATTTTCGGTACTTAAATTCCAGCTGCAATGATTTTTCTTAGCCTAATTCTTAAAACCTTTTCTAATATATTCCTTGTACTGCCTTTTACTGCATCAGAAACTAAATTGCAGTTTTAACAGTAACAAAAAGCTCTATGATTATAGAATACCCAGTTTGAAATGTGTGATACATCACTTGATATTCAAGGGAAAGCTGTTGTATCTGGAATTATAAAGTTAAATTAAGGTTCTGCCTCTGACATTACAAAGTACTGTAATACTGATTTTTAAATTTTTAAATTGCACTTAAAACACAGAACATTTGACCAGACAAGTAATCTGTCAAGTGTTGGTAACTGTCTAGATACAACTTCATTATTTATTTCTTGTCACTGGTGTGTATACATGCTAGTACTTGGACACGCAAACAGTAAGTAACTTTTTCAGAGAGAGCGGGTGTGCAGATGTATATTCTACCACTTGTTTGGAATAACGTAATAGGGAATTTTGCATTCATAACTGGTTGATATCAGAAAAAATAGTGCTTAAGCCAGGATGTGTTCAAATTATTTTGTATTTTGTGATCTGAGTAAGTAGTAACTGATCTGAGTAAGTAAAGTAACTTTACCATTCAGTTTAGGTCACAAGCAGCCTTCTTTAGAATAACTTCTTCTTACTCATAAGCAGCTCTGAACAGGACTATGAACTGAAATTGACAGCATTACACTGATGACACTCCAGAGTATGTGAGTAAAAGCTGTCTTCACTTGTGCCTGCAGGTCTTTTGTTACACTGGAGACAATGGCAGAGTAAGTACTAGTGAGGCAGGTTGATTGATAGGATGTTTTCTATATAAAAATTTCTCACTGTCCTATCACATGAGTTCTGTAATAGTTTAGGGCCTTCTAGACTGTAAATAATAGGGTGCGTCATGGCTGTGCAAAGTTTGAATTCCTGCTTCTGACAAGTGAAGGTGTAATGGATATTCTTTCTTAAAGTGTAAGATTTGGGGGGTTTGCTGAGGAAGGATGTAGCTTTTTATACATCCTGGAGATATGTGATGTGTGCTTTGATGAAATGTTGAGGGATATCTGGACTTGAGAGCCAACCGAAGAACAAATATTGGGTCAGATCAAAGGTCTGTTTAGTCACTCTCTCTGATGGAGTCTAGGGAGCTGAGGATATATTAAACAGCCTTCCTCCTAGCATAGCCCCCTGGCTTGTGCTCGGAACTTGTGTGGAGGTTGTGTCTAGATTGTTTAACGGCCACTAGCAGACATCTCCTCCATCAGTTTGTCTGTCTTTGGAGCCCTTTAAGTTCTTGGCTTCTGTAATGTTCAGTTAAGGAGGTGCTGTAGGCACCTTTAACAGATTCTCAACTTGGATCTGTCTGGGACAGAAGAGTGCTGTAAAGGTTGTGGAATGGGTAAGTGGAGACATTATACAGTATTTTGAGGTACGTGAACCCAGAAGGTAGGTGTTTGACAAGCAAGGTATGTTCCTGGAAGACAAAACAAACAGTTTTTCTGGTGTCAACTGAGTACTGGAAAGGAAGGACTGATATCTCTCAGAAGAAGGAAAGGAGAATATGAGGTCTATTTTATGCTTCTTACTGGTGGCTTTAGGGAGAGAATAGGTTTGGACAGGCTTGGCTGGAGAATGATACTATTAAATAAGCATAGAAATATTTTATATTGTGTTGAAATAAATTTGAAGAAAAATTCCTGACTTTCTGAAGTTCATTCATCATTACATCTTAATTCCTCTTAAAAGAGTGTTGAAGTAATTTTTACACTTCAGTGGTTTCTTCTGCTGAATTAGTTAATGAGTTAATAACTTGAGTCAAAGAACTCTCTATACTTTGCTGATGTGTTAGAAAAATGAAGTCAGCTGGGAATTAGCCACAATTGCAGTTAAAAGCAATATACTGTGTTTATTACTAAAGACCTGATATGATAAATATTGGATTTTATATGTATTCTCAAATTTTGTGAAGGCAAGAAAGATTGTGAAAAACTCCACAACATAATGTAATTTGAAGAAACTAACATGTTATGCATGGGAAGGTTTTGAAATGAATTCTCACATCACTTGTTTTGTACTCATAGGTGTTTTTATCGTATTTTATAGTGTCTTATGAGTATCTTTCAAACATGAATTGACAAAACAGCACTCCTGTGAAGTAGTTTTGTCACTACATTGTGGGCATCAGAACTGGTGTGCTACAAGATGCAATGATATGTCCAAGTTCATGTGGACTTCAGTGGCTGAGGTAAGAAAGGAATGCAGATCTCCCTCTTGTGTTAACTCTTCCTTGTGATTTACAAGAGTTATCTGTGTGCCAAACCATTTTAATGAAAAGTTCTGTTAAGATATCCTAATCTCTACCCTGCAGTTATCTGAGAATGGATCCATATGGCACACTACAGCAAAGAGCAACCACTGAAAATGTTTACAATTGAGCCTATTTTTCCCTGCTCCTTATGTCCTGGTTTGGCTAAAACAGGACT
>NW_009608344.1:0-24840 GCF_000690535.1 Cariama cristata
GTAGCCCTCCCACTACCAAAACCTTGCCAGATAAACCCAATATACCCAGAACATGTGTTTTCCCTGCACATACCTACAAATACTGAACGAAAACCACAGGTTACATTAATACACAAGAGGAAATTAGATATTTATTTCTCCGAGCCAGTTTTGTGTTCTGACTTTCCTGTCCTCTGACACCTCTTCTGTAACAACAAGCCTCGTCTGCCTCAAGACACAATGTGGTGTCTAAGCATGGCATCAGGAGATACAAATCTGACGTGGTTCACAACTCTGTCTTTCCTCCATGTCTGAGGCTGAATGTCTGTTGAAACAACACAAGAGCTCTGCAGAACGGGGAACACATGCTCTCCCTTGCATGCAGATTGGAAGCCCAGGCCAGACTCAGCATGATTCATCACTGGCACTTGAAGTGAAACCTTTTATATTGCTTCAAGTTTAGTAGCTCAGAATCAATCATGCACTATTCTGCCTGCATTTTTACACAAGCAGGCCTTTCATTTTTTTTGTAACACCACTGAACTGTCTTTTTTTTGGCAGTGTATCCTATCTCTGCTCCAGCAGCAAGGTCTGCACGTGAGGTTGCCAGTAAGTTGTGCCTTCCACTGCTCAGTTATCAGAAATCCTGATTCCTCATTGACTTGCACCACAAGAAAGGATTTATATCACGTAGGTGTGAAAAGTAACTAAGTCAGCACTGGCATCCATCAGAACATTTCCATTGCAAGTGTTTGAAGTGGTTGTGTTGCCTTCAATGAAATGGCAATGAACAAGAAACAGCCATCAGGTTTGGCTTACTCTTTTTTATAGTCTTTTGATTACTTACTCAGCTACTTCTGTCATCTCCTATCCTGGAGGAAAATATGGATTTAGCCAACGAAAAAGAACAGATTATCTGTAACAGAAAAGACTCCACTTATCAATGTATTTTTTGCCTCTTGGGTAGATCTGTTGTTCCTGCGTTTGAACAACATAGATGCGAATAAACAGCAAATGATGGCTTACTTTCAAACTTTGTAACTTTTTGTCTGCAAGCACATGCTGTTGGCTACCCTTTTTATTCTAAACATAAAGCATCAATAGTTTAACTAAGTACAGGATATCAAACAGAATGTATAAAGCTAGCGTAAGGTCTTATGTGTGCACTCATATTTATTTGATTTAGTTTGTGCTCCCAAGTACAAGTGTTAAATGAATTGCTGAACCTCTATCTGAACAATTTATATGTATATATGTGTATGTCTAGCTATGTATACATATATTATATGTAGGTTACATGTATACATGTATACATGTATTATATGTAGGTTATTTTTTTTCCTTGGTTAACCACTTTGTAAATAAGAAAAAAAAAAAATTATAAACCTGAACTAGCTAACGTGGTTTTATATACCCCCTGAGAGAAGTCAAAAGTCTATCTGGCTTAACTCTGCTTATGACTAGCGTGACCTTCCTCAGCATAGATGTTATAATGTCATACGTAGTTGTGAGATTTTGGATGGACTGAATGCCAAATTCCGAGAGGTTGCTGAACCTTGCAGATCTCAAGGCCTTAGATTCAAATTCAATGGGGTCCTGGGCAATATATTTTGTATGCTTAGTAAAAGAGTTAGTAGTATTGGAAAATGTGTAAGCATGTAATGTTCTAAAACTTCATATGATAATTGAGTTTGATTGACAGGAAACTTGTGAAAAGACTGGGTTAACTGGGGAAGTTTGAGATTAAACTAGAGAAACATGCATGGTTATTTGTAAAAACATGCTGTAAGATTAAGAGTACAATTTATCTGAATGTTCATGTTTTAAAGACAGTGGTGAAAATTCAAAAAAATTTATTTTAATACTATTTGTAGGTAATACGATTCAGGTTCATCTCAGTGTAAACATTAAAATTTCAGCAGGTATATGCCAAGCTCAGAGAAGAAGATCTTGTGAACAGTGGTTTTTGCTTTTGCACTTCTCTATCCTTTTCTTCCTGTAGTCGGTAATTTCAGCTTGTGCAGTTAAAAAGGGCAGTACTTAACATTTCTGCTGGAGATTTTTTTTTCCTTTCATTTTTTATTAGAATCAACTTGGCTTTTTACTTTTCAATTCTGAGGCGTAACAGTTTATGGTTGGATTATTCTCCCAACTTTTAATTCTGTATGTACTGAAGCTGCTTAGAAGCAAAAACAAATAGAGAAGATCAATTTTTATGGCACGGATGCAAAATGCGTGTGTCGTGTTTGATAAATGTGTCACTCCACACAAGGAAACAAGATTCATTGAAAGGCTGCCAAACACGTTATATGAAGTCTGGACCATCAGATTGTTTCAGGTCTTTGCCAGGCTTTTCAATTAAGGTTTATGCATCCAGTGCAAAATTCATTTAATATCAGTAAAGATACTTAAGCAGTGATAAAGTAGTTCCATGATTGCTTTACTAGGTGGTCGATTCAATTTTCCAAATGACAGACCACAGATACGATGTGAAATAATATTTAAAGTAAATTTCCCCAGATGTAACTGATTTCTTATACTTTTGTTCGGACTTCTGCAATTTATTACATTGTTCTACAGCGAAATAATTTACATAACCACTCAAATGCTCAAATTCAAAGGTTTATTTCCTTCTTCTTCTGTTCATTTTTCTCATGTGTATGAAGGAAGCATGGCTGAATTATAAACTCTTACAGATAGTTCACGCAAACTGCTCTGTGTAAAGCCCATTTAAAGCTGGAGATTCTTCCAGCATCCTGGGATGAGGGCACAGTTTCACTGTTTATGCCATGCCATCCTTTGATTACTCTTTAGCCACCATTAATAATAATGCAGCTTGTGATGTCGCTAGCATTTGAGTGTGTAAAACCGATTACTTAAATCACTTAAGGATTATGTAAAACAACGAAAAATAGTATGTTGTATGAACATCTGAAAACATTTCATACGTAACCTGAGCTTTTTCGTTCTGACCTAATGTATTTGAGATGAGATACCAACTAATTTTTACAGGATTGGCTATGACAGGCTGTTCTTTGCATTTTGATATGTGCAAAGGCTGTGTTATAGAACTTTTGAACATATAATAGTATTGGATTTTCTGAAATCAAGGACTCCAGTTTGGCAATTACAGGTAATTTTTGTCTCTGTAAGAAAATTCTTTGAATTTATGTAGAGTTGTGTTTTGTCTAAGGGTTTTTTCCAGAGTTTATATCTACAAATTCGGTTTATAATGTGGATTCAACATATTTGCGCTGGCAGTTCTAGGAAAAGCAAGGTACTGTCAGCACTCTGGGAGTAGAATTGTACTATTACTGGGTAATCGAGACCTTAGGCTTTAGTTGCAATGTGGAAGTAGCATGGCTACTATTGCTACTTGTGCAAATCACCCTGTTTCTTGGTAAAGAAAGGAAGGAGATAAAACCGGATAATAGACTCTGAGACAGCACAAAGCACTGAAGTGATATACATTACTGTGCAAGTGTTACCATATTAGTATAAAATAGTTAGACTATTGCACTCATTGAGCTCTAACTAAGCTTCTTGGAAATGTCTTTCCCGTTGATCTTCCACCCAAAGAGCAGAAGAGGGAGATCGGTTGTGTGGTGGGAGATCAGCTCTAGCACCAGCATCCATACTTTTTTTACAGCAAGTCTTATTTTGTTGGTTATTCACATGACTCGAGTGTTTACTGTTTATTTCTCTGCTATAACATTATTTTCCTTTAAGATTAAGAAATATTAAAATTAAACTCTCAGCCTTAACTCTGCCCATGTTAATATTAAATAGTTAATTGCATTTTTTCAGCAACATAACTTGTATTAGCTTTCTCATGACAGTCTGGTACGACTCAGTCTTTTATCTTTTATTTTTTTAGCTACTTAAGTAGCAGCAGAGAAATAAATTCCATTAGTCACATGCTTAAAGCAAAGCAAGTATGAATGCACTCGCAGAGGCAGGATATAAATGAGGATACCAAATAGCATGCTGTGAGGAAAATTAACATTTTTTAAAAAGGCTATGGATGACGGTATTTGAAATGGAGCATATAGACAAGAACCTCTCCTTTCTATCTCCTTCTCCACCTTCTGATAAAAATGAAGCAGATTCCTTGAAAATGAGGGTGCCACATATAAAGAGATGTATTTAATTCTGTAAATACAATTATCCATATTTTTTTCTAACACTTTCATTTATTTTTGGTTGGTATTCCTAGCAATGTGTTTTTGGACCACAATAATGTCTCTTTTTCTCATGTTACTTATATTTTAGAAGTTTTTCTGTAATGAGGGTAAAAAAGATGTGTAAGAATTGAAAACAAAGAAAAGGGGAGTAAGAGTGTCTGCAACCGACCTCCTAGATATACTTTTGCAATATAGCTTGGGTGGATAAAACATATATAATAGATTCATGATTGAGCACAACTGAGCCAGCAAATTATTTATGAATGACAGAGACTAGTAGGAACTGATTTTTTGTAATGAATCATAAACTTTTGCCTTACACTACTCTGTTTTTGCTTCATAGTTCCAGGTACCAGAAGTGTTGTATAAATCGGATAAATATGGACAGATGGTGTTATATCAACTTTCCCAAGCAGATATTTATGATATATGCAACAAATCATTTTCTTGCCTTTAATAAGGATCTATTTGATAACAATTAGTCAATATTTTCACGGCTCTGTGATAATATAAATGGTGTAAAATGCTCAGCATTGTTATGCAACTAATTAGCTCATAAATATTTGCTAAATATATGCAAATGATAATGGAATGTGAATGTGCATAATTTTAAACACAGTGCTTGAACAGTCATGTATATTTAATTTTAAATATATTTTCTTTGTAGTGAAGTTTTAGCATCCGCCTTGTAAAATATGCATTCACACTTATCAGATGGTGAAAATATATATGCTCTTTAGGAAACAGACGCCTATAACTTTGGTCCTATTTACCGTATCCTGGAATTAAAGCCTGATGAAGAAAGCTTCTTCTTTAAGATCTTATTCTTTGGTGTTAGTAGAAAGTCTGTTCCATGTTATCCTGCCTTCTAGGCATTGTATGTTTCATGTCCACTTGCTAGCCATATTCTCCCAAATATATTTCCATATGTATAACATATTATTCATGTCTTTCAAGTCAAACTTGTGCTACATATATGGATATAGCTAATGGATATAAATGACTAAATTTGAACTTTTATTGGATGTAAATGTTTATGTCCAAAACCAAATTTCAGAGTTTTCTCAGCTGGCATTTAATGCTGGACACAAGTAATTACCCAGATGCCAAGTGCTGTTTCTGTAAACATTTGCAGAACAACTCTAACCTAAGCAGTGATGTATAATTAAGCTGCTGGCTTAGGCCTTAGTCTAACTGGGGATCCAGAAACTTTGATTTTCTTCCAAGTTCTTCATGGGATGCAAAACATGCCCAACATGCCACGATCAGCAGGGTCAGATACAGCGATTGTAGTCACCTGAAGGAGAGATAGATGGCAATATATTCCTGTTGAGTAACAGTTTACTCCAAAGAGTAGAAGTGAGATGTATCATGGCCTTTGTCTGAAAAGTTTCAGCTCTGCTACCTCAATATTATACAAACCAGCCTGGACATGGAGGAGGTGGAGGTCATTGAAATTTAATTCATCTGGGGCTATTCAGGAGTCATGTTTGGTCACTCTGTTGGTCTTGTATCTGAAATGAAGAGGGTATTCGGAGAGGATTTTCCATGGAGGTGTAGAAGAAGTTTTGGTATTGGTAACCAGTGGTATTTAGAACTTGTTTCTATTCTTTTTTTTTTTCAAATTTTTTATTTTATTTTTCAATACAGAGAGGTTGAACTTGGAGAAAGGTATGTGCATTTTTGTGGCTGAGACCAATCTTACTATCAGATATAAGCAGCAATTATCTATGTATAAAGCTATGGCTAACTCTGAGTGCTCCCAGGCAGTAAACCACCCTTTTACAAACAGCATTATATGCTTTATACTGACAAATGAGAGCACTGATTTCTAAAAACGAATTTCTTGAAAGAGACTGTAAATACAGTAAGGAAGATATGATATCAAAGATCTATTATTGGGAGGGGAGTTTAATTAAAATAAAATATTTTCTAATATTAAGTAGATTATGCCTCAACAAACATAAGATATTACATGTGTTTGCAGAATAATTCCAAGGGTGAACACTGGGAACACTGCATTATATAATGTCCTTTCAACACAGGGCCATTAAACATTAGTTATTCAAAAAGGGTCCAGGTTTTTTTATTACATTTAGTTATATTGCTTCCAAATTTCTACTATTTTTCTGAGTTTATACTGTTGTTATATTTCTGGGAAAGATACTTAAAAAATATGAAGGCTTGGAAAAATGTTGTGACTGAAAGGAGGATGGTGAGAAAGGGCCAGTTTTTAGTCTTTAAAGGGGTATGAGAAGCTGTCATGGATGACACGATGGCCAAGAAACACTGAATCTTTTTGCATAGAGTAGAAATTATTTTTTCAGAATGTTACCAGGAGGCAGGATGGTTGGATTTCTTTTCCATTGTGTCAACAGCTTCTGGAAACAACTACTTTTTGTTTACACCATGGATAAGCATGTGCTGCAGTTGGCTGGGCAATTTAAATCCAGTTTTAATCTAGCTACTTTGCTTATAGTAGACAGGAAAGACATGGAACAAAATTCAGCATAGCCTGTGTGTCTGAATCTAAATTGCAGGTTTCATTACTATTTTATTATACTGTTGAACTCACAAGAACAGAGTCACCTTGTCAAGTTATGTAATTATACCTCTGATTTCAGAGCAGGTATGCACTGTTGGCAGAAATCAAGAATGGGCATGGAAGGAAAGGTGCACAAGTAAAAAACAACAGCAATGTGCAGGAGTTCTGGGGGGTTAATCAGAGCAGAGAGCAAGATAAACTATGAGGTACTGATGTATGCTTTTGACGAGAGTTTTAAAAGCCCTTCATGTTGGTCTAATGCTACTTCAACTGAAACTAATGTCGGCAAAGATGGAGCAACTTGCAAAAAGCCAGCACTTGTCTGCAATGTGCAGCAGGATTCTGCAATAATCATCATTCTATAGCAAGGTACATGGCCTGTAATCATCTTATAGCAGGGCCCTTGACTTGGTCATTGACAATACCAGGGAGGTATCACTGTTGGTTTTCTTTGGCAGTAACTTCAAAAGTGGAAGCCTCTTGGCAGGTGAGCTGTCTTGGTCTGTTCTCAAAAATATTAAAGCAACAGAAGTTGATGAAAGCAGGCTTCATTTGTATCGCAAAGATGAACTCTTAGAAGGAGGCTGTGCTATAGAAATAGTATATTAGAGCACCAAAGCATGATGTTCAGTTTCCCCAAGAAAGTAGCCTGTTGATGATCATAGAACATTATCAAATTCTTCGTATTTTGACTGGACTCCTTTTGGATCAGGGTAGTTGACTCAACTTATGCAAGCTTTTGTTTTTCCTCTGATGAACAGAATAGACTACTGCTGTTTTTAAGGTCAGGTTGTCAGGCTACACAGCTTAAAAAAATTGTCGGCTTGGGATTAATTTTCCTTTAGCTCCTGCCTATGTAATTTGGCAAAAATCTGACAATTCAAACAATTTTGTTTTATTTCTGTAAAATTTTCTGTTTCCAGTGGTGAAATCACATGACAGAAAGCACAATCTTTGTGCTGATGGCTTGAGAATTTAAATCTCTGGATTATAGGACTGCACTCCTCTCTTTTTTTTAAATTTAGTTTCTAACTCTGTATATTTTCATGCATTATTTCATTGCTGGGAAGCTTTTTACTCTTTCTAGAATGCCTTTAACCAATTGTAACTCATTAGTTGTTCTGCAAGATATAATCCTGCTTTCATAATGTTGCAAGATAAATCAATAAAGGCAACTATAGATCATAATTATTGCCTGGATATTTTTGATCAGGATTATTTGAAGTCATCACTATGTTCTACATTTTGTGGGAAAAATGGCACATCCATTGCTCTTTTGCACTTTATGTCATTTCTGTAGTCCCCATGTCTGAACGGACAGAAGCATCATGAATCCTCCTGTAAGTAGCCCTTCTACTAGTGTGGGTTTATTCCTGTGTAGATACTTTTGTTTTGAGAGCTCTCTATCCTTCATGCAGTGAATCTGAAAGCTTTGTAGGAGGTAGATTTGTATGAACTTCCTTTTTCCTTCTCTGTCCTCATCTTCCCCTCTTCCAATTTTTCCTTCCATATTAACAAAGTGATTTGACTGGAATGGGTATATTAGAAACCTTTAGTCTTTGGCTTGTATCTAATGGTTATGACAGACATTTTCTATCCTTAGAAGTGAGATTCCACCTCAAATGCCACTACTAACAAACTGGTGATTTGCGCTTGCAATCAGAACAGTTTACCAAATGCAGTGAAATATTTATGTTGTAATTCACTCCTCCCTGTTGTGACAGTAATGTTGTAGATTAGAAATGAGGACAGATGACTGGGAGGAGAGGGAAGTGAGCAACAGCTGTGAGCAAAATAAAAGCAACTTTTTTCCCCCAAAAATCAAATGAATCGTTTCCTTCCAGGAGTCCAAATACCTACAATCTTCATTATTTTTGTCCTACTCTTAGTATTTATAGTTGTGGCTGGGTCTGAAGTTAGGAGGAGAAAAATAATATGGAAATTGCTGCTTCTCGTTCTGATGAACTAGCCAGAACCACAGGTTGCAGAGGTAGCTATGGAAATGCAGTGAGCATAGCAAATACATGAAAGGCGAATTATACAAAAAGTCAGATTGGCTAGAACCTGGGGGTTTCTGCTATGCAAAGCCCTGTCACGGTGCCTGTAGATTTATTTTAGATTTTGTTTGGCATTTCAGTAATCTTGAAAGAAGGCATGTTCATTTGAACAACAGACCTGCTAGATTTTCTTATAGGGAAAAAGCTATTACAGTAAATCCATGATTTTCCTCTATCCTTTCTTGCAAGTAGCATATATCAAAATCATATTGCTAATGCCTACAGTTTGATTTGATCTTCAAGAAAAGGACATGAGGGAAGCTTTGTAGCAGCTTTCCATGTGTATAATGTCATTATCCTTTGAAGTCAAATACAGCAAAAATATAGATGCAAGCTATTAGAGTCAATGGCACTACAAAGGAGAATGTGATCAGCTGAGTTTGGTTTCCCATCTCTGAACAGCCAGCAAAAAGAAAACCAGAGAATTATCAAAGCTATCAAAAGAGGTACTCGCTCATCTCGGACAGGTACTATATGTACTCAGAAAGAGTAGCCACTATTGGGCTACTTTGACTGCCACACATTACAATTAACTTTTAAGGGTAGAGACTTAAATTCACCCTGTGTCAGGCTAAGTCTTCCTGGAAGTTAAGGATAAATATTGGAACCAAATGATAAAAAGATGTGATCCAAAATTAGGAAATAAGAGTTGAACTTTGTGACTGGATCAGTAGGAGGATGACATCATACATCAGAGGAAAGATCTGTAATTGGTTGGAAAAAAGATCTGGATAAGAACACCCAGCGTAGCAAAACACACTTAAACAGTGAATTACGACAGGTTGTGCTAACATATGTAAAATGTCCTGAATATAAAATCAAGCCCTAGGAAGTTTCCACAATAAATAAAAATTACTATTTTGCTGCTGAGTAGGAACTATCTATTTCAGTTGTTATTTTCTCTTGCTCAATAAAAATATTGTTCTGCATATGTTAATCCTAGGAGAACAATGGTATTTCTGTTCTCTGTTGTTTTTACTTTCCTATTCTACTCTTTTCTCTCTTTTGTGTACCCTTTTCTGTATTCTCCTCTCGCCATTTTCTCTGTTACAGCAGTTTATTTCCAGCTGTCACAGGCTTCACACTTATACTCTCATTTATTCCACTAAAATAATAAGCACCAAAATATCTGTTCTAAAGTAGACACTGTTTGAACACTACCTTTAGATTTCAGAAACTATGTTGAAAATTAGCTGAATGGTCCATACCTTTATTTTTCAACGAGACTGGTTAAGTACTAAAACCAGAATTTCTGCAGAATGGTTGTAGCATCTCTGTGTTTAGAGGTCTTCAAAAGTTGACAGGACAAGGCCTTGAGCAACCTGATCCAATGTTGAAGTTAGCCCTAGTTTGAGTGGGAGATTGAACATCCAGGTGTCCCTTCAACCTAAAATATTATATGAGTCCTGTGTTTTGTTGTTCTAGTTTGGCTAAAAAATCAGAAAGATAACAATTGTATTGGCTGCAATCAGATCGAAATGGGAAGCTTTGCTCTGCCAGAATCTATGTAAATGGCAGATAATAGATTGAAGAACCTGGAGGAATTGTGTGGCTTTTTTTGCTACATCTAACACATCAGCCATTTGCCATCTTGCTTTAGCTTACCTTTTCTTCTGGTTTTATGTCTCTGAAAGTGGAGAATGGCCTTTTATATTCTAACAGATATTTGCTCTACTTTCTATTCATTTAAAGGAGCTCTTTAGTCCATTGCTATTATTTAATTTTACTGAACTATTAGTAATTTGCCTTTAAAATAATAATATATCAAAAGAGAGAGTGGGGGAGAGGAGACAGTGAGTGAGAAGTCCAGAGTAACTTTTCCTTGGACATGAATATGCATCGAAAAAAGCCCTACCAGATTATGTTGATGAATCAGAGCAAAGATCAATAGCAAAACAAACAGCACTCTTTGTCCTTACATGTCACACAGGTGTAATAATCAAGGCTATCCTAGCAAAGAAATCGTCCATGAAGAATTTTCCTGTCCAGAAAAAAAGATGTTGGGAGAAATTTTTCTTCCATTAAGAATACCCTAGAGGAATAAATTTTGGTAACTTTCTGAGGTCCATTAAGGCTTTTTGATGATGTACAAGTGGAGACGGTTATTCCCCTACAGAAGCCATATGGAATTGCCAGATTTATTGGAAGAACTTATACTAATGGCTACAACTTGGACATATTCTGGATTACTAGTGGAGAATGCACTATGACAAGATATTTTGTAATACTACAGCCTGTGTTGTGGGAATGAGCAATTCACAATAAAACAACATATAGTGATTAAGGACTGAAATATTTCAGATATTTAAATTTCTTTAATTTTCCATCTGTTCACCCATTAATAATTTCATAACAATTTTTAGTAGGAAAGGCATTTTCATAGCAAAAGGACCTGAAAGGGTGAGCACTGAAGACACATTTACCAGCAGGGAGAGTTACTACCAACTAATTTTCGGGGTTTTTTTGAAAATAGTTTTAAAACATACAGTAGATGTGTGCCTTTGTTTCACTGTAGGTTTTGGAAGCTGCTTGAATAACAATCAGCCTACCTTGTATTTGGTTCAGTAAGAGTCACTTTTATCAAATAGCTTGAATGAGATTTTAGGTTTGGACATGAGCCTCTTATGGAGAGTTTTGTCACCACTGTATGATATTACACTAACTCATGCTCTCTCAGATGCATAAGTCTTTGGATAAATAACTAAAATGTCATCCTTTCTTTCCTTAGTCACTGTGGTAAAGTTTTGCTATGAATAGACTTTGTGTCTGGGTTTCAAAACAAGGCTACAAACAGTATTATCTATTAGCATGAAACTTGCTAACAGTTCCTTGGTGCCTGACCCGTCACAGATGTGATGGTGAAGAGAGTATGAATATAGGAGAGAGAGACCTGACAGGAAGGGGATGTAGGGCAAGAAGTGCTGACCTGCAATGCTCTGTGCTTTGTTACTTGCATGTGGAAACAGAGGCATGGGGAGTATCTGACAAAATACTCAGCCGTTATTGAACAATAAGATGCATAGGTGCACACATCTGAGAGGAGTGACAGCTCGAATGGAAATTACGGAAGGGTTGTTCCAGATATTTTTCCTTGATTTCTCCTAGGTGATGTTTGATGTTCTGCTCTTCTCTCATTTAATGAAAGTAGAGAAGATTTAATTGAAGTAACCCTGTATTTCACTATGGAGTCCTTTATTTTTAACATGCCTATAAAAATACAGTTGATATCCTTCAGATTTAAGATGACTCATTTTTACTGGGCTGATGCCAGTAACTGAGGTTATTAGTGGCATAGGCTGGAAAAAAAGCAGTAGTTTGGATAAATTGTTCTTGGGACACAGTTCTCTGCACGGTCCATAGACGTGCAGCAAACTTACTTTCTGCTAGCCTATCACAGAGGTTGCAAAAGCAGCGGGAAATATTTTTTAAAGACAATGACCTAACAAAAGTATTAGCTATGTATCTTGCAACTTGTTTTTATACTAATGAATTGATAGGCAGATAGTACATTGCAGTTTGTAAAGTGTTCCCATTATTTTAAAACATGAAACTGGTGATTAGTCATTCAAATAAATTGTAATTAAATGGGAACATTATGATTATATTATGCTAATGATAGAAGTGTGTATTAAATGTTTGCAAGTTATTCAAGAGAATGTATTAGGCAATTAGAAAAAAATATTAGTGTTTGTTCACTCTGAAGCTATCAAACGACTTGATTTGCATTAACAATTTTAAAGCTCTGTAGTCTCATTCATAATAAATTACTGTTAAGTAGGAGATATTCCACCAAATGGAGGTACAAAAAAGAAGAAGGAAAGGACAGAATGTTACTGTTTTAAGATTAAGTGTAACGTAATTAATAAAGCAGTCTTTAGAAGCTGAGGGATTTTGACTTTTATGGTAAGTTATTCATTAATGATACAGCATCATTTCATAGCTGTCATGCAGTTCTGTATGACCTCCTGTGAGAGTTGCTGGAGGGCCACAATAAACACGGACTATTAATGTTTTCCAGTTTGAAATGTATGAGAAAATTTATGTGGAAATGGCTCAGTCCTGATTCTTGTGGATGTATTACAAAGAATAAATTTTAAAATGCAAAACACTTGTACATATAAAAAAAGAATAAAAATATAAATGTATGATTTTTGATATGAAAGACAACAGACCATAAAGTAGTGAAATTCTGTATAAAGGTTTTGAAATAAGAAAGGAAGTAGAAACGAAAAGGAACAGAATGCATAGTGAAAGCAAATTTTTATTCTTTTGAGGTAAACAGCAGTAAAAAGCAAAGCAGATGATGCCAATATAGATGTGTTTTGAATGTTATTCAAAGTGAGAATATGACTGTGAAACGTGTGCAGGAATTCTTCAGTTAGACCAAAATTTGGTTCTAAGCCCTTTGTTGTTATTTTATAATGTCTTTTTTTCTAATACATGATTAAAAACAATCTGAAAAGCACTGCTATTCTGTATATGTTCTGAAATTCCATAGGCTGCATCTAATGTAATTATTTGTCTTTCTGCAGAAATTCTTTTGAAATTGGCTACCTATTAATTATCTACGATTAATGTTTCACAGATGTGAAGAAATAGAAATAATTGTTGATTTTGAGGGTGTAATACATAATACACATACAGTAGCAAGTTTCCTGTCAGACTTTCCTTAGTCCATAAACTTCCACATCAGTCTACAATACAGTTCATTACTGGCATACATCCCTTACTTTTGTGTGTGTAAAAGCTCTGATGAATGATAATATCTGGGAGAAAAGTGCTAAACTGTTGGAATGTACGTGAAAGGAGTGAGCTTAGATTTGCAAAACTTCCTAGTTGAGTTTTAATGCGATGTGGAAACTTTACTTTTTTCCTCATTCTAAAACTCTACAAAGTATATTTCAGGGCTTGTTGCTCTTTTCTTCCTTCTTTGCTTGTTGTCACTCTTTAGTAACGCTGTGTTGCTAAGAGTTAGTGGAAAGAAGGGCTTATCATGTTCCAGATTAAACCTTCCAAGAGCTGTAAAGGATAATATCTGAGCAAGTGAAAAGGCAATGTTAAACTTTTCTTTTTCAAAGATTAAAAACTTATTAATGAACTTCAGCTAAAATATGTTGTTGATGACAATGGTTTTAGGAATAGAGGTTTAGATATAAAGTTAGTGCTGCCATCAAACACAAGGATTTTGCGGTTTGTAGCCTGAAAATCATTCAAGTCAATACAAAGTTGGTTATTCTACTTAAGAAGCCTTGGACATGCAGAGCAGAAAATGATGTAGGATTGAGTCCATAATATCATAGTGCCACAGTTTTCTGTGATAATTTTGTTTAAGTAGATTAAATTCTTTACTGTGTCAGGTTTGAACTAATCTGAAATTGCTATGTTTAATGAGCCAAATTAGGCCTAACTGTTTGCTTGGGAATAATAATTAAAATCATTAACGCATTAATTTATATCTTGGGGTATTTTTGTTCTACAAATAGAGCTAAGTAGGAAACACTTTCCATTAATCATATTGAGAGGAAAGAAAGTAATTTCAAAGTCTTTCTAGGACATGGGAGATACAGACTGAATTCCCTGTGCTACCTGAATAAGATCATATGTAAGGATGAGATCTGTTACTCTCCCATTAAATGTTGCGCTAACCAGCTATTAGCTTCCTGTTGGACTTGCGCACTGTACATATTAATCTGAGCAAAGTTTTATATCTGGGTCTTTTCCACCTCATTTGAGTCTCCATGCCACTAGCCCAGTATGTAAAATTTTCTTCAAATAACCTAAATATTTATATAAAAAAGAAAATATTTAAATATAAGAAACTATTCAACATACTGTGAAATACTCAGTGATAGATATCTCAAACTACTCTCAGTTAATCTAGTTAATCTGTTTTGCTGATTTTATTTACAAGCTCTGTTGTAGACCTGAAAACTTTGTGGTACAAGTGGACTAGAGACTCGTCTTGCAGCCAACCCATAAACCAGCATGTGATTACTTCCAATTAGATAATTATTAGGTATAACCCACAGTTTGAAAGAGAAAAAAAAAAAGTAGTGAAAGTGAGTGAAATATCAGAATTCAGATCCTAATGTGTAAAACTGACTAACAACAAATTTGTCTCACATTAAACATTTACTGTGAGTTGTTAATTTGTGGAAGGCTATATACTTGCAGCTGGCTTCTCCAAAAAACGTAATTAATCTATATCAACAATTCCAGACTACAAGAATTGCTAATAGAAATGATAAAAAGCTTTGTCAAGGAGTAGATTTCATGCTGCAAAAGTTAATTTTCTCATTTACAGAACAAGGTACATTATTGACAGGAGTGATGCAAACTTCTTTTCTGGTTTCTATAATTGATTGCCGTAGTTTCTTATACTGCACTCTATACGCTAATAGACCAGGAGGGGAAGTAGCTACAGTAAAGTTTCATGCAATAGGAAATATTTGAAAAGGACAACAATCTAATTTTAATCTTCATATCATATATATAAATATATAAACAACTTTTAAGCAATGCTGCAGACAGATGCTGTAAGAGGATTCCTCAGACTTCTGTCACACTGACAGCTGTGGTTCACCCCTGTGATTGCAGAGCAGCTGACATAATGGCAAGGGGAACTATAAACTGAAGAACCATAGAATCTAGATTGATTGTATATCTTTCTGTAGCACTCTTCGGTCATGTACACAACCACTGTTTATTAGGTGTGAGGCTTTATCTTTCATGGTAGGCAGATTTTAGTAACTTCTAAATTCATTCACAATGTTAATGACCGAGGGCATTTGACCGAAGTTGTAAGAGGTGACTGCTCGGTTGCACTGTATTTTGTGACATACATGATTTATTAAGGCCAGTATTATAAATAATGTAGTATCTCAAATGAAATACACTATTCAGTCACAAGGGTAAAGTGACTTGCTTTTATTGTAAACCTTTAGCGTCCAAAAAGACATGCCCAGAAGAGGTCAAGAGAATATCTATGAACTAGACACCCCACAGTGTAGTGGATTGTCAGTGAAAGGGGATGACTTTCAATGAGATTTGTGTTTCTGAACCCTTCATGATGGGTTGAGTGGTTTAGAGGTTTTTTAATGCTTGAAGACTTCTAATAGCACATTTGAGAGAGTTTCTCTCTTAAATTCCACAGGATACAGCTGATTGACATTTCTACAGAGCTCCCATACAATTATGCTATGGTTTTATGGGGTATTTCATGGTTCATACACTGAATCAATATTCTCTGTATCTGATACTTGAGGTTTTCGCTTTTTCTGTCTTTATATGAAAATTTTAATTTGGTAGGGGGAAAAATGTATTCTATATATGTATAAAAGATTAACTGTTTCTAACTCTGAAGGAAGGTGTTAATTCCTTTTGCTGTTCCCAAATGGGTCTTCTTGGACAGTTATGAATGGTCATTGCACGTTTATTTATTTTGGTTTTAGAGGTTTTAAATTTGCTAAACTGTATTATGTGCATCCTCCTATGTAGACCTGATGAATCGCTTTCTCTTCTGTGGTGTTAAAATAAGATGTTCTCCAGGATAAGCCGTTACAGTATGCTGCTCTATGCCACTGGTGAAGGGTGGAAATTTCCATTCCAAGTGTTTGGTTGCATCTGATCTGGTTGTGAAAGAGAATCTGGAATAAATAATTTCTTTTTTAGGTTGTCTTTTACCTTGGTGTATTAAATATGTTGGATTGATTTCAGGTATCAAGAATCAATTTGGCTTATTACTGCTGTCAGCTGTCCAGGAGCTGAAGACAGGGATCACCCTGTAGGATTTTGGTCTGTTTTCCTTGCACCTTGCCATGACTTTTATCACTGTGCTGCCCTTTGCTTAGCTCATGTTGCCTCTATGTGCAGCACCTCCTGGAAAGCTGTACAAGTGATTGGTAGAGAACACGTAAAATACGCATCATTTAATATTGTTTGCAGACCACGAAAAAAAAAAACCAAAACACTTTCAAACATGATTTGAGTTGATTAATGCTGATGTTAGCATATTGCTACTTCAGGATTTAGCACTTTCAAACTAGGTGCTCTTGTGTGTAAATTCAGATTCAGGCAACTGAATAATTTTCTGTAGATACTACTTGGTCTAAACTCCCACGAACTGTAGACCATATGAATTGTAAGCTTAAAAGAAAGGTCAGATTTGCATTTTGATAAGACAGAAACAGTGGTATTTTGGTGCATGGCTATGGACTCATTGAATGGCACGACCTACAGTAATGACTGTATGTCCCAAAGTAATAGCTGTAGAGCTGTAGAGCTATCCTCATGATAACTTTTGTAATGAAGCAGCTGTGTTTTTCTTAAATTTTGAAGTAAGAAGTCTTAAAGTAATTTTAATAAGATATTTTGTTTCAGGCAGAACTTGCGCAGTATCATTTTTTTCTTCACTTTATATCCTTCCCTCTTTTCTACGGACTCCTCCCCTGATTGACTGTCCTCCCATTTTCCCCTGATCTGTATAGTTTGTAATCATTAATCTCTAAGAGTCTTGCAGAATTACCATCACATCACTGTTTAAACTCTGAGCCCTTCAGGTTCCTCAGGATCTTTTAAGTTTTGTGAATGACAAGCTCCAGGTTTGAGTCAATAATTATTAGCATACAGCTAAAAAGCAGGTACAGGAACCAGAACGAGGTGAATTAACACCCCTGTTGCACTACAGCAGAAGGGAAAAAGTAGCATATACGTGATCTAAATACAACCGCTTTGAGCTAAATGCTAGGCCTTTTATATTCAAAAAGCCTTGTTCCCTGTATGTACTATACAACAAATCATTAGCCTAACAATGGTATTCTGGAATCCAATTTGAATTTTGCTATCTATATCACAGTTGCTAATTTTCTTCATTAGTCTTTTCCTGTGTTTTTCTGCTGAGAAGCTTTTGAAATCCATGTAGGTTTAACCATTCTATTCACTCCTCTGATCTCTTATTGTCATTTCCTTGAAGCTAATTAGATTTATCATGTATTTTATCCCATTCTGAAATCCCCACTGAAAATGCGAGCATTTTGTGTATATCTGAGTTACCTTTTTTGGAATATTTTTTAGGTCTAATGCCGTACCCCAAAAAATCCCATTTCTTATTTCTTTTTCGTATAAAAGTGCTATGTTAAGTTCTCCCTGTCACATGGGAGGGAAAAAAACCTATATAAAAAACCCATTAAGATTTTGGAGAAATATCTGCTTTCAGGAAAGCATTATGCAATTCTGTCATTATACTCAATGCACTACAAGAGTATCGTCAGCTGCTACTAGCTCAGTGCATATCACACAATATCTTGGAGACCTTTTACTAAAAAAAAAAAACAAAAACCAACCAAACAAAAAACCATGTATCTTGTGTTGCTTGTTTATTTTTGTAGACCTTGATGGTTGGTTGGTTTTGGTCACAAAGGGCGAACGGCCTGTAGCCAACATGGGAAAGACTCCTGCTGCATATATGCATATTCTAGTACCCAAGACGATGCATGAGATATAGAGGAAAAAATAAGTCAGTAAGTGTGGAGAAGTCAGGACTGTGTGGGAAATGTTTTTCCTACCCTATAAACACCTGCATGTTCCTGGAAATACCAATATGAGTTTATTAGTGTATTAGGTGGCTATATACTTAACATCATCCCTTCTTCATTTGATATGATTAGTGTTTTTCATGCTTGCTAAAAACATCTTCTGAGAGCGTAAAGCTTTGGGAGCTCTACGGTTGACCTCAGGGACAGCTGAATTAACGGTGTAGAAAGACTGAGCAAAGTTTTGCAGGCACAAAAGTGTGCTGTTTAGATTACTTGTGGAGAAAAATCTAGATTTGCCCTAGAAATCAGGGCAAGATAGCTTGCAGGACACTTTTTTATTAGTTTGCTTGCTGACAGCCTTTCAATCTGTGTGGCTGTTCTGGGTCCTGGCTGTGAAAGGCTTGAAGGAGCTGCTACCTTGCAATGAAAGAGCGTTTGTGCAGCTACTCTTAAATGAGGGAAGCATCCAGATCAGGCCTTGGTTTCCTCCCTCCTCTCAGTGCTGAGGATTTAAAAAGAGTATTCAAATGAAATTTCTGTGTATCTTCTCAGTCATGAGTGCAGAGCTGAGCAATCACATCTCTTGAATTGCAAGATTCAATAATCTACCATCCCACTCAGTCCTTATTTTGATGCTGAGGCAGGTTTTTAATGACAGGTGTGCTCCTTATAAAACAATTATTTATTTGTGTTCAACAACAAAGCTTTTGCATCAGACTCTTCATGCAGCCTAATTATATTTGTTTACATTTAAATACTGATTCTAGAAAAATTTAATTGATATCTGATTTTATTGTCTGACAGTAAACAAATTGAAACTGTTGATCAGCAAAAGGATCACTTTATTTTCTGAAGTTCCTGCTTGTATAATTTCTAGGAAGAAGATTTTTTTTTGCAATGCAGAATCTCTCATCTCTAACTGATGTATGATTTCTTTTCTATAAATGTCTCCTTTTTAGACATCTTTTCACTGCAGGCTTCTTGTAAATTTTGTGCAGTGATCATAAAGTTCTTGTCCTTATTTTCAAGGCCCTGAGTGGCTGTTGTATTTGACTAATTTTCTCTTCTGCATTTTCTAAGCTGCTAATTACAGTCTGAATCATAAGGTTACTTTCTTTTTTCTATACTGTAATTTCGTGAGTTGTGAGTCACGAAGTTTTTGTAGCTCTACCCTTTTAAAGATATTGCAGGATCCTTCCCTGCTGCCCACTTGGTGTTCTTATTTAAAAATAAGATTGAAGAAGGAACTCTTTGCTGCTACTTTTGACTCACTAGTTAGTTGTACATGTTCAGTGCTTCATAACTTTTTTTTTTTTTTTAAGGATAATGTGCTTTTTTACTGTTAGTGAGTTACCTAATGTACTGTATGAAATATAAAATGTGTAAAGAAATAACATACATGTAGTAATATAGACAAAATGGTTCACTAAAATCTTTTTTTGACAGATTTTCAGGTAGAATATTGAGCAGTAAAATAACAATTCCTTTATTTCCTATGATTATCATAATTTTACTGGTATGCTTATATGTCACAGAATCATAGAATGGTTTGATTGGAAGGACCCTTAAAGCCCACCCAGTTCCAACCCCCTCGCCATGGGCAGGGACACCTTCCACCAGACCAGGCTGCTCAAAGCCCCATCCAACCTGGCCTTGAACACTTCCAGGGATGGGGCAGCCACAGCTTCTCTCGGCAACTTCTGCCAGTGCCTCACCACCGCCCTCACTGGGAAGAATTTCTTCCTGATATCTAATGTAAATCTTCCTTCTTCCAGTTTAAAGCCATTACCCCTTGTCCTATCACTCCATGCCCTTGTCAAAAGTCCCTCCCCAGCTTTCTTGTCGGCCCCTTTAGGTACGGGAAGGCTGCTCTAAGGTCTCCCCGGAGCCTTCTCTTCTCCAGGCTGAACAACCCCAACTCTCTCAGCCTGTCCTCACAGGAGAGGTGCTCCAGCCCTCGGATCATCTTCGTGGCCTCCTCTGGACTCGCTCCAACAGGTCCATGTCCTTCTTGTGCTGAGGACCCCAGAGCTGAAGGCAGTACTGCAGGAGGGGGTCTCACCACAGTGGAGCAGAGGGGCAGAATCCCCTCCCTCGACCTGCTGGTTGCACTGCTTGGGATGCAGCCCAGAAAACACAAAGACAAAGCTGAGTGTCCGTGAAAGACATGGGTTCCTCATAACTCATGTAACTATCTCTCTTAGACTACAAAATTTGTTATGATTATCATACTGAAGCTAAGCAAATGGTTGTCTTTTAAAAAGTGATATCTCTTATTAGCATATCCAAATATTTGAGGTCCTGTCATTACTTCATACTCAAAAAAATATTGCGATATAGTTGATGTTGCAAGAGATTAATTCAGATAAAAAAGTGATAGTTTTGACAAGCAGTTGCCACGGAAAGCTGAATTTCATACATTTGATTTTTTTCTCACTGAAAGAGGAAATAAGTTTAAATGCTGCTAGAGAATAAAGTAGAGGGTCCAACTTATTTATGTGAAAGACTGTTGATTAAAAATGCACATAAACCTAAAAAAAGAAAAAAATCAGCTTTCAAAAATCGTAATTCAAATCATTCTTCCCTTCCATGATTGACTTAAAAAAAGTTCATTTTAAACATTTGGGAGAAGAGTTGTTTTATGGTGTTTTCCACATGTTATGAACTTAAAGTTTTTTTACTTCTCTTCTGAGAATGTTCTCAGGCATTATCTTGGTTTTCGGAATGGGAGATTTCAAAATAATTGTGTGAGACTTGCAATAATTGGTGACAGTGGAACATAAAAAGCAACAGGACACATACGTTTCTCGCTTGCTGTAATAGTCTCCTTTACTCTTTTTCCCCTATTCTTAGCCTCCTAATAGCCATGTATTTAACTTGCCTAACATTCTCTTCTATGAAAGATGTTTCTGTTCCTCTTGAGTAGCTTTGAGGTTTCTGTTATTAGCAGCAGGTGTCTGTAATTTGGTGGAGTGAGATGCTGAGGGCTAGCAGTGGTCTGTGCTCACTTCCCAGGAAGTTCTGCTGGACTTGACTGAGGGCTGGGGCATATAAACAACTCATTACAGGTTAAGAAGATTACGCGAGTCAGCTCACCTGCTGTAATTGTGCATGTGAAAGCTCTTAGTCCAGGGCAAATGTAAAATAGTATGAGTTTTCTTATGGAAAGCTAACTTGATAAACTATACACACTGGTATGGATAAACCACATGCTGGCCAACAGTTTTATATGGACTATTATTGCACATGGTGGACTCGTTTAGCTGTGTAAAATCATTTATCAGGGTTTGATTTTCAGTCTTGTATTCTCCTCCTGGAAGGACTAAATGCATAAAATCTCTGCAGATGTTTTTCTGCACTGTGATTTAAATTGCAGACTTGTATGTAGTGTTAGGAATATTTGATAGCTGCTGTGTTGAAGAACAGCACTGTTGCTGAAGCTCTGTTGATGAAGTGGTTTGACTACATCAGCCTCCCTCCCGACAGCCATGTCTCCCAGTGACTCTTGCACTTCTCCAGTGGCAGCTGTGGCCGAGTTCGAGACTTCTGCTGCTACCAGCTGACATCAATGGTCTTTTGTGTTTTGGTACTGAATATTTCACACTCAGACCCTGCAGATACACATGCTAGGTGTTGTAGTTAAAATGTGGGAAGAAGCTATTGTTTCCATTTCAGGATAGAGACTATAAGAGTTAAGAAACAGTGCAATCAGGTTTTGGAGAGATTTTAAATACCAAAAATAGATTCTCAAGAAGTTAATGGATATTTGGATTTAAGTAATGAGTCAAAGAGCAAAAAGCAAAAAGAGCAAACAGAAAACTACTATGGCATTCTGGTAGAGGGACAGATAAATAGATACCTACAAACTTTTAGTTTGTGTAGCTGTATTACAGAAAAAACATATAATGCAAATAGCGTGGCTAGAGGAAGGCAAGCACATCCAGTAGCATGTTGCTTTATTCCACCTATAAGAGTTATAGTATTCCTAATGTGAAGCATCGCTATTTCAAACTCAAATCCAAGTCAGTGATTCATAAGACATATTGCACACTTGGTAACTGTAAAATATTGAGAATGCTAAGTATTTTTTGACATTACTGAGCATTAAGACTTCACTTTGTTCATCCCATGTAAGACAGAAACAAAAACATTAAAATTTACATGCTTCCCTAAACAGGCCACCAAAAAAGAAGGCAAACTTCTTGTTTAGGCAGGAGGCTAACCAGTGAAGGCTGATTTGTATTACATGGCACATGTAAGCAGAGGTTGACATAAAGTAGTTCATCCAAATGTCTTTCTTATAGTTAATGGCTGTGATGAATACCTGTGTGCAACCTTTTACCTAAGTCATCTTTGGAATATGTTGTCTAGAGGGTGGCAAATATAACTCCAATTTGGGAACTCCAGGCCTGTAAACCTAATGTCTGTACCAGGCCAACTGTTAGAAACTATAGTAGAAGACAGTTAATGAATATCTCGGTAAACATAAACTCCTTGAAAAATTACTTCTGAAAAGTGAAATCCTTCTTTACAGCCTTTGGTAGTTCTTTCAGAAAGCCAACAAGCTTGTGACTAAGGGTGATCTGATGGATATAGTCTTGGCTTTCCAAAAAATATGGGCAAAATCCTTCACCTCAAACTTGTAAGGCAATTAAGTGGTCATGGCATAAGAGGGAATGAATTATTTGGAAAAGAAATAAATTGAAAAATGGGGAACAGAGATTATGGACAAATAGTGATTTTTTGCATTGGAGGAAGGTCACTGCCAGTGGGAGGCCTCTGTGCTAGGATATGTGTGTTCATAGATTACCCGGAAAAGTAGGTTAGCAGTGAGATGGCAAGACCTGATGATGGTAAAAAGTTCTTCAGGGTAGGTAGAATGAAGACTGAAACCAAAGTATTGCAGAAGGACATTAGGAAACAGCATGAATGGGCAATAAAATGGTAGATTAAATTTAATGTAGACTTATATAAAGTAAGGCACAGTCAGAGAAAGAATTCTGTCTCCCGAGAGAAAGATTCTGCTGGTCACTGTCACTAGGGGGTGATATCTGAAAAGAGTGGTAAGAAGTGATTCTTCGCACAACAATCGTTTACCTGTTCAACACCTTCCCAAAAGATGTCAGAGAGATGCAAAACCATGTGGGTTCAAGGGGGTGACTGTACAAACACTTGGAATGAGAGATCGTTGTGGGTTACTAAATAGACAAACTGCAACACGCTCAGGACATTTGAACCAAAATTGGTAAGAGGATAGGAAGAAATAATAGGGTAAAGCATTACATAGTTTTGCTCTGCTCTTACTCTTCCCTAGATATCTGCTTACAGTTACTATCAGAGGTAGAACAGGCTAGATAAATCCGTCGGTCTGATCCAGAAGGGCTGCCCTTTTGATGTTATTTTTACTTTTGGGAGATACTTAGAATACTTCAGTAGAATAATTCAAGACAGCTTTATCTTGTGCTGCTCTTTTGGCTCAGGATGAACAGAATATAACACACTTCAGTGCCATACTCTCCCGTGCTTGTCATACTAACAGATACTTGCACGGACATAGGTGGCTGGTACAGAATTGCCTATGTCAAATCTATGCCACTTGGGATGCCTCAATCTTGGAAAGTGCTTGTGGGCAGGTCTTCGTTCCAAACAGCACTGGCATTACATGACGGAACAGATGTGTGGTCTTGTTTATCAGTCTCTTGTGTTAAAATTCCTTTTCTTTCCTCCCACCAACTTTCAGAAAAAAAGTCTTGTTGGCAATAGCTGGAATATCTGAAAAATAGGAAAACCAACAATGGTTGGTATTAATAGTTTGTCTTCTAAGGAAATGTGGGACTCCCAGTTAGGCCTTCTTTGTAAGAGGAGCTGTTTTCTCTCTTAACTCTGGAGTATCTGTTACACTTAACAAAGAAGAAGCAAGTATATTATTTTTCATTGTCCTTACTTAAGCTTGAAAGCTAGAATGTAGATCATCTCTTTTATACCACTTGAGCTAGCAAAGCACTCTGTAGTTGATTATTATTCAGGTCTAATGGGCATCTTTCAGATCAGTTGCACATTTTCACTCTATAAATTATTTCACAAGGAGAATGAGATCAAGTTTGAAACAGAATTTTTTATAACCACATAATAACTTACTGGTCTTATTGACATGCATTTTGCAAAATAATAGTATTGTGCACAGCTTCTGTATGAGCAAATAAAATTACTGCTAACATCTTTTTTTAAGGTTCTTGTCACACACTCTCTCCTCAGTCAAACACTGTTAGCTCACTAATCAATCTACTTGTCAAAAATACTCTTCTTTGGCAGAACAGACTGAGAAGTTTGACAAAGCACATTAAGTTGGTGATGTGGATTAATGCTTTTCAGTTAGTAGCATTTTGTTGAACACTATAAATTAAGAATTTTCGTGACAGTTAGCTTTTCATAAATTACATACAAGAGGGGCTTATCATTGCAATGAAGAAATTTATTTTTCCTCTCTAAGATTTCTCATGTTTCTCTGCTTCATGTTAGTTTCTCTTTTTTCTCTCTTTCAC
>NW_009608344.1:24871-32823 GCF_000690535.1 Cariama cristata
CCCCCCCCCCCCCTTAAAGTATAAATGGCACAGTTTAAGGTCCATAAATCTCTTTGGCAAAAAAGAAAACAAAAGAAAGAAAGAGGGCAAAGAAGCTTGAGTCTAAAGGTTTCTGAATATTCCTGAATTTCATCAAAGTCAAAGAACTGTAGGGAGAAAACTGAAGTTCCAAGTATTTTTGCACATACCAAACGTTTGCCACTTGCCCTGAGCAATTTGGAAATGAAAACTAACATACAGGCAATGGTCTACAGGAGTTTCTTTAATGATTATTCCATTAAATGTAGGGGTCTTTCTTGCCTTTGACTGCATTCCTTTCAGTGTACTCTTCAGCATTCTTGATAGAAATGACATCCCCAGGGTTCCTAAAAATAATTTGCCTCTGGAAATGCCTTACCTACAAAAAGCACAAGACTTCCAGGATATTTTCAGTACACAGTTAAACAGACCTTGTTCAGGATCTGCTTTATAAAGCATTTAGGTATTGATAACCTTTCAGATGGTTGTTCCACAGGAAGAGCCAAGGACAATATATTTATGGTTCTTCTTGACAAACATGATCGCTTAGCTTAAACGATACCCAGAAACTGGGAAATCCTGAATGCTGCTTCTCTGAATTTTCCCTTCTTAGACACTGTAGGAATAAGAAAACTATATTTGGGGAAAGGCTCATGACTGAAAACTTGGAAAAACACAGGCACAGAGTGCCTACAATAAAGAATTTTCACTAAGTGAAAAGTGTAATACCATTTCCCAGTTCTAACGAGAAGTATTTCAGAGGTAACCATCAGTTCCTTGACTCGCTACACCTCATCCGTCCAACATCATCACTTGCAGTCGAATCACTCAAAATAATCTGAATAGGGCAGAGCTACATCCAGTACTAACAGCTACTTTTCTCATGTCACTCAAAGACACTGCCTTCTAAACATTTAACTTACATCCCTACCCTTTGAAATGCTACTTTCCAAAGTTCCAATTTGTGCATACTTAGGGATAAGGTAGGTAGCCTGTACATTAAGCCATATGGAAGATTTATTTTCTTTTTAACAAAGCAAAGGAGGTAAATAAAGCTTTCCTCCTTGAATTTCTGGCATTTTTAAGTTGTGCTTGTTGAACATTGTGCTAAATTATCAATACACACATAATAGTTTTTTGCAAACAAAGTATAAGGATTTTCTGCACACGCACATCATAAATTTGTTTGCAAAATTGCATTGCTTTTGTTCACATTTAACTCAATAGATACCTTAGTCTTTTACACTTTGGGTATGAATATATGTCTATTTACCTAACAAGGAGATATTTTGGAGTCTAAAATGAAAAACATCTGAGAGAAGCACTTCTTGTACTGAAAGTCTGACCTGAAAACCTTGGAAAGAAAAAAAAAAATTAAAGACATTGCTAACAATCTGAACTCCAGATAGAATGATTCATAGAAATAAACCTAGTCTGGCAGACTTTATTCCATGAATAAGACTCGTATTCAGGGTGCAAATTCCTATGCACATGAATGCAAGTGTTGCTTGATAAAATGTAATTTAATATAAAGATGATCTTTGAATCACTAATGATTTTGCAGAGCAAGTTTTAAGGTTGTGGAGGCTTGACCTTGTCAAGCTGCCAGATGCCCACTCAGCCATTCTGTCACTCCCTCTCCTCAACAGGACAGGGGGAGAAATTGAGGTGAAATAGCTGGTGGGTCAAGAAGAAGACAAGGAGATGACTTACCAATTACTATTATAGGCAAAACAGAGCCGGCTTGGGGAAAACGTATTTAAATTATTGCCAATTAAAATAGATTCAGATGGTGAGAATCAAAGGCAAAAATTAAAACACTTTCCCTTCATCTCCACTTATTCCCAGGCTCAATCTCACTCCTTCATTCCCAACTCTTCTACCACCTTCTCCCTGATGAACCACGCAGGGGGACATAGGGAATGGGGACATTGAGGTCAGTTTTTAGCAGTTCCTTTCTGCTACTCCTTCCTCCTCACACTGTTCGCCGGCTCTGGCATGGGCTTTCATGGGCCACAGTCCTTCAGGATAAATCTGCTCTGCTGTGGGCTCTTCACGGGCCACAGTTCCTTCACAGAATATCCACCTGCTCTGGCATGAGGTTCTCCATGGGTTGCAGTGTGGATAGCTGGTCCAACGTGGGTCTTCTCCACCAGCCGCTGGGAAATGCCTTCTCCACCATGGTCTCCTCCATAGGCTTCAGGTAAAC
Organism: Cariama cristata; assembly: GCF_000690535.1. Lineage (NCBI taxonomy): Eukaryota > Metazoa > Chordata > Aves > Cariamiformes > Cariamidae > Cariama > Cariama cristata. The sequence continues at coordinate 27,099 of NW_009608344.1, forward strand.
ATCTGCTCTGGTGCCTGGGGCACCTTCTCCTCCTTCTTCCCCAACCTTGGTGCTTTCAGGGTTGTTTCTCACACTTGTTTTTTCCTCTCACTCTTCTCTCTGCTCTCTGGCAATTTTTTTGTCTTAAATATGTTTTCCCAGAGGTGCCACCAGCTTTCTCAATGGGTTTGGCTGTGTCCTGCAGTGGGTTTATTATAGAACTGGTAATGTCTGGGACTCTGACCTCTTCTCCCACAGACACTCCTGCAGCCACGTACTGACAAAGGTAAACAAGCTCCTATCAATTTCACCTTTTTAACATGACTAGACAAATAAAAGAATTCTAGCTGAGATTTTAAATTACTTTTATGTTGATCAAATCGGGCAACAATACACCTATTTTTTTACAGGTCACTAAAATAATGGCTTCTGCATGGCTTCATCTATGGTCATAGCTATAAGCTCTGCTTTAGAACAGAAAACAAGGAATAGCTTATCCAACTGAAACTACTACAAGAACTTAATTAAGCAGAATGTAATGATTTGAATTGTAATTTAGAAAGAAAATCAGGGCTACCACTTGTAACTAAATTTTCATTTTGACAAATGGTAAAAGCCTCATTTTTCTAACTCATCTAGATTTTAAGGTATTCTATTCATAAGAGGAGAAAGGAGACAATGGAGAAAAACTGACCATTGGTTTTCAGTGCTTCCTTAGTTTTACTGAACCCACCCATATAATTGTTTTCTATCTAAGTACTAATGAAGCCAGATACTGTTTTACCTCCAAATGGAGTAGTAGAGTTAAAAAACACATATGTAATAATGTCTAAAACTATTAAGGTAATCAGACTTTTCTCCTGTTAAATAAGTGTGTTACATTCACTATAAAAATACCACTGATGTATATCGAGCAATGTTTTTAATTTCAGGGTTCAGGCTCCAAAAAAACCTGCAGGTCACTTAACATTTCTCATGGAGAAAAATTTGCCGTGTTGATGTTTGTCACTACTTTTTTTTTTTTTTTTTTTTTTTTTTTTTAGTTGCTTTACCAGTTGTATAGTTTGGGATTTATATCCTTTTATCTAGAAATGAAAGATCATTCTTTGCTGTAGCTTTGTTAGAATTAAACTGAACAAACGGTTGAGAATAATGTGGTGCTTTCTCTCCTGTTGTAGCATGCTGACTTTCACTCTGGTTGTAGGCACAAATATTAACAGAAATAGAAAAAGAGGAGTAATTTTCTTTTCTTTCCTTTCCCACTCTCAATCTATACTTTTTTAACAGCTTAGCGTTTGTAGGAATGAAAATAGACAGTACTTGAGGCTGAAGCTTCTCTGATTCTGCTGAGTGGAAACAGCATATATGAGGATGGGGCAAGCTTCTTTCTGCTCAGTAGCTACATATGTAAACTGTGACACTACTGAAGATACCGTTCAATTGATAAGCCAGATTTTCCTGTTACATCTGTCATCTTGGTTGCTAATTTTTAAAAAATGAGGAACTGGACAGACACCATTTTCTTACTTCACATTGAGTATCTTACAGTAATTGTTATGAAGCTAGATTAAGCCCAGCTTTTTAGAGGTAAAAATCCGATTTACTGCCATTGGTTGAATTATCTCCAATTCTCTGGAATTCTGTAATACCCTTCAACTCCCTTTAAAGTGCAGGGTAAAATGAAAGGGAATTAAGAGCAAGTGATACATGTAATTAAGGCCCCATTGTGAGTATATCTATTAGAATTAAAAGACTAATGTCGATGTCCAAGTCTGAAAATTAAGTTATTAAGCTTTCTTTTTTTTTTTTCAATTTAGCTACAAAACCTGTTTTGTTCTGGTTTTTTTGTTTGTTTGTTTGTTTGTTTTGTTTTGTTTTATTGTTGTTGTTGCGTTACCTTCCTTTCTAAATGAATTGTTATTTTCCCAATCTATCCTAAGGGAACATCATTCTTGATTTTTATATCCTGAAAACTGCTAATTTCTGTAATTTCCTTTGCAGTGCTACATATTACTCTAGTGAAGTAGCCCTAGCGGGGTGCATTTCTGTACAAGGTTCTGTTTGATTTTGTTGCGTTCTTTTTAGATATCTAGCATTGAAGTGGGCAACCATCCTGAAAGAACTAAATGGACTTGTGATGATACCGAGAATGTTATTAATATTTACACACACGTATATGGGAAAGTAGGCTCTTAAAGTGCTCTCTGCCTTGGCACAGTGTTAGAAACCGTAAGAGCTCTCCATGAAGCTGTTTTGTGATGACAGCTGTAAGACTAACATTTATGCTATTCGTCAGCTTGACACCTTGGGATCACTAGATCCCACATAACTACTCATGAATCGGGTGTTCTTTACAGGCTCTTTACATCAAAATATCTTAGAGGCAAAGCCAGTTATATTTTAGCTTTTTCCAGCAGCCCCTCCACTCCATTCTTTTATGAGACCATTTGAAGACAGGATGACCAGAGCCGGGTAATACTGCACAAGAGATCAGAGATTCAGGAGAATGTATCAGTGTGCACCAAAATGCCTGAGTTTTATTTGAAATAGAGTTAAGAAAAGAAAAACTAGGTGCAGACCAGGAAAGAAGAGAAGAATTGAGCACCAGTTAACAAAGAAGTAGAGATGACTAAAAAGCTTTGGTCAGGGTATTGCAGAAGACCTATTTCATTTTCAAAGAGTGCTGACACTGGTACGATGTATGGAGGAGCTCAGGGGAATGGAGTGAGGCATCTGGAAATCAGCTGTGATGAAGACAACTCTGAAAACATCAGTGTTCATGAGTTTGAACTTGAGAGGTTACTTTTTAGAGCCACTGGTTTTTAACCCTTCTAGGCTGTAGCAGTTTTCATGATAACCCTGAGGTAGGCAGAATTTCTTTCATCTGAGGACAGATCCTCCTGAAGTCTGTGAGATATTTAAGCAAAGTATCAACATAGAAGTACTGGATATGCTCATTTTGCAGTATGGTAAATTTCATCTTAGTGAACACAGAGGCTCCTACCCTGACAATTTATGTCTAAACATGGAAATTATAGAAAGAAGACCCAGAGGAACACAGTGCCACTAATTATAAAGTGTGTTAGATATTTAAAATATGTGCTTCAGCTCCTGCCAGGTGGTCTTTGCACACTGTATGCACCGCATAACCCAGCAGCTATCCCTGCAGAACTTAATTTATAATTATAATATTGTTGATTATTTTTGAATTTGTTATGTAATTTCTCTTTAGACCCAGTCTCAATAAAGGAAATCCATGCATTTAATTAGTACTCCAAAAATACGTATCAGATACTTTTATGATGTACTAAACCCAAGTTTAGTTTACATAAAATTAAAAGCATACGTTTAAAACTGATAACGGGAAAGCATGCATTTTGCTGAGATAGTACCTATATAATTCCTTAACTGGACACATTCTTTGTGTAGGGTTTTTTCCTTTCATTTAAACTGAATTCTCAGATAATTCAGGAACAGGATAAAAAAATACCATAAAAAAATTCTTGTTCAAAAGTTGATGCATATTAAGATATCTTATTATGCAGTGTTCTTAGGGTATCTTAATATGCAAGATGAGATTAATGACTCCATTTGCACTGGAATATTTAATTGTTGAGGTCAATATTGTCCTACATGTAGATTTAGTTCCTTTTCATATTTTTAAGTATGGGAAGAAATATTTTTCCCATAGCTTAAAACTGATCCTTGGTAATAGAAGGTAGACTGTAAGTTGAAGAAAATTTTAGATATAACACCCATTATTTTTCCTTCTCTCTTTTAATAAATATTTTCTCTTCTAGAAATACTTAATATAATTTATTTCATAGTGACAAAGTTGCAAGCTCTGAAGATGTAGGTTTTGAATCCTTTTGCACAAGGATTGAACTACACCTGTGATCATGTGCCGATACAGATTATTGACTAAACAAATGTCTCATAGTAGTTTCCCAACTGAATCTGATGAAAAAGTAACGTCTGAGGTCATGGGAGAGTGAGGGGGGAAATGACCCTAAGAAACAGCCAAGAGTCTGCCCCAGGGAATAGATTCCACAGAATGTCACAGACTTTAACTTAGTGAGAGATCAATCCAGATACTTTAAATAGTTTAATGAGGCCAAAGGGTTTAGATAACAGAGCTTATTTTAGTATTACCAATCCACTGTAACTACAGGTTTCCTCAGAACAGCTTTATTGTGTAAGAAAAGGCCAGCAGGTACATTATAATCCTCTGAAGAAATTATAGTAATAGGAGACAGAGAAAGATTCATCATGAGTCATTATGGTTGTTAAACCAAATTCTCTCTTCTGAATGCATACAAAATAGACATTTCCATATTCTCAATGGTCTTTTAAGTCTTTATTAAATATTAAAGTTATAATAAAGCTATAACTATGATTTAAAAAATGGTGGAGTTTTCCCTCTTCATCCTTCCATCTCATCTGAAGGTATTTGGAGACGGATTCAGATATTTCATATACTGTCTCCGCCCCATAGTCTCTCAGAGTTCAAGCTCTCTTGCACATGATAAAAGTATAGTTCTTAATGACAGACCACTGCTAGTTCCTACAAGCTCGGATTTACTTTAGGCTAATTTTACTTGCAAACACCTGTAAATGCAACACTTGATTAAACTCATTCAGGTTAAATCTCTATTCATCTGTGCAAATCTGCCTACCTGGCTTATTTGTATGCCTACTTCTTCCTCTGTTTCTGAGCAACATGTTGCAAGAGTTGTTCTGTTATTGCATTTGGGAATTGGAGGTATGGAGAAGATATGGAACTTGCCCAAAATTTCACAGAAAGGCTATATTGGAGGAGGGTATAGAATCTGTTTTCTCAAGTTTGTTTTGTGTTTTCTCTGTCCATGTGCTTCTCTGTTGCACATTTAAATTTAAAAACAGGTATGAATAAAGCTTTTTTTTTCCCCTCTCTCCACTTTCCCCCCTTTTTGCATATGTTTTTATCTGTCTGTGGAATCAGAATTAGTATGTTTTAGAACATTTTTCTAAAGGTTTCTGTTGAAGAAATCTTGTACAGGAGACAATAACTTGCACAAGAAGGATCTTAAAATTTGTTACCAGGTAATGGGAAATTTTTTTATGTCCTATACGGTGATACAGATGTGGAATGGGTGTTCTGTGTTATTTTCTGAACTGAGTAGCAGTTAGATAACTAGCTGGGATGGAGTGTAAAGTCTTAGCAGTAGAGTATTTGTTATCTACATTTGAGAGAGACATAGAGCTTTATCCTTTGTCTAGCAATTATAGCTCTTATTATGTTAAGCAGAGCTGTGTGAAAATAATGAATACTTTTAAAGAAACAATCTACTTATTTTTATTACAGAATTCCACTATGAGAATGGAAAAGCTGATACAGAGTAGTTTAGATTTCGATGTCAGCTTGATTGTGCATGTTACTGCATGGTTGCAACAACAGCAAAATTCTTCCTCTTCACACTTCCCAGTTTATTTCCCATTTTTTTATATTTCGACGGAGTGGCAAGCTAGATGAATGTATTGGGTTTGTGTGGCAAGGTTTTGGCAGCGGGAGAGGCTACAGTGGTGGCTTCTGTGAGAAGCTGCCAGAAGCTTCCCCCATGTCCCATGGAGCCAACGCCAGCCGGCTCCAAGATGGACCCAACGCTGGCCAAGGCCCAGCCCATCAGCCATGGGGTCCTCCATGACAAAAAGGTCCTCCATGACAGCAAATGTAGCCAGAGAGAGGAGTGCGAATGTGTGGCGGGAG
>NW_009608345.1:0-4884 GCF_000690535.1 Cariama cristata
AGCGGCCACAACTCTAAAGCCTCTCAGCCCTGTTCCGTTCCTCTGGAGTGTGTGAGCGCTCCTGGGCAAGGGCTGCCCGGGTCTGGCGTTTCTCCCCTTCACTGACGGCTCTGGGGAGCCCTGTGATAAGCGGTGGCCTTGACCAGAATTGGTCTCCAGGGCGCTGCTGTGCTTTGTGCGTCGCCTGCCACCCTCCAGTGGTGCTGCATATAGGAGAAAGCAGAATACTACAAGGTTCTTTGTTGAAAGTCTCAGCATTTAAGCTTTCTGTGTCATTATGTTGAGCCTTGTAGCTTCTGCATTAAGAACAGTAATGAATTCTGACAGGTATCTTTTGTTAGGGGTGAATGTGCTGCTGCTTTGTTCCCTGCTTTGCCTCAGCACGATTCTCTCAGCCTGCGGTTCCCTGTCAGTGTATCGGTGCACATGGCCGGGAATGGCTGCGTTGGCACTTGAGTTGCACAGGCTGAGGGCTGGTTCCACATGCGTGTGATTGTAATGAACTATGAAGGGCTCTGGATTGACAGATTGATCTGTTTGTAAGACTAAAGTGCTTTAATAAATGGATAGGCATGGTTTATCTGGATCCCAAATTTAGCAAAACCATATTTTATGCTGTTATATGAGGAAGAAGGTAGGAAGAAACTGTATTATGTGCATCTCTTTGTACTTTATTGCTGCATCTCAAGCTGTTAGATCGTTACTGCTTAGATGTAGAACAGGATGTGGCTTGTTTTATTGTAACTTTAAAATGCCTTTATTTCTAGCAAGCTGCACGGCTTGTTTGTATGTAGAAGTATTTTATTATTTAAAGAAAGAAAAATAACTATTAAAAGGAACAGACCTTAAACCTCAGTGTGTTATGTAATCTGTTCTCTTCTCAAAGTTCTGGTACATTCTGTGTCTTCCAGCTGTTCGGTTAGGGGACCTTACAGGTGTTGCTGTTTTGGTTGCCAGCCTTTAAACTCCTTGAGCTGAACTTGCCCGGATTGTAAAGTGTCTAATTGTAGCGAATGGGCTAGAAAGCATTGAGTTATCCTTGGGATCTTCATGGCACTCCACACAAAACATAACAACTGATTTTGTTCATGTTTCTGACTGTGTGAACTCTTTAACTTGATACCAGTCAAGCAAGATTAAGCTGCAAAAGAAATGACTTTGCAAAGATTGTAAAATGAGACTGTGGGATAAGGTATTTATAATAGACAATAAAGGTTTAAAACTCCTCATAAATACATGGAGTACTGTGACATTACTTCCTGTAGATATATCTTTACTACATGGAAAAATAATATCAATAGTGTATCGGATCGGATTATTTTAACTTATTTGATGTTGATTGAAGCAGCATTACCTTCCGAGAGAGAGGAGCTGGACGGTTACCAAACCCAAAAAGGAGTGTGAGTCAGCAGATGCGCTGATGTCCAGCGGCAAACATGAGTCAGCACCGGCTCAGCGCTCTTTATCCTTCTGGAGGGTTGTTCCTCTGCACCATTTACCTTACTTGACCAAGGCTGCGGTGCCAGCATTGGCGAGTCTGTTTTCAGCATTGCTATGCCAGCTGCTTCTAAAAACTGAGAATGGAGAAAACAAAATTCTGTAGGTGGAAAGAGAAAAATTTATTTCTTATTAAGGTTGCAAAAGAGTTGTGAAGGTTTACTGAAGCTACAGCATCTGTTTATGTTGGGATACAGACGTGATAAAGGCAGGCATTGGTCTCACACCTGGATTGTCATTCTGGTGTTTGGCTCCCTAGGGTAAACCTTGAGTTCTTGCAAGGCAAGAGTTTGGAGAGGGAGGATGAGGGAGGAGGGGTTTAAAAAATTTGTCAGAGCAGTGCAGAGGATTATCTGAAAGGCCAGTCCCTATCCGCAAAAGTGTATCTACATGCTACCGAGACAGCAGGAACCAGGGCGTTTCCACTGCTCCCTCGTTAGTGGATGGCGGAGCTCTTGAATGAACTCTTTTTCATTTGAACTGGTGCCTTCAAGGAAAAAAAAAGTACAAATGAAAACCTTGGAAAAGATGATCCTTAAACTCTGTGGGGAAGTGGGTGCGTGAGTGGCTGAACCGAACTGCCGAGAACGCTTGTGTGATGCAGAAATACGAAGTGAGTAATCATTATTTTTGTTCAGGGGCCACCTGGGCAGGATCTGTCTTCCCAGACAAGCAAGAATCTTGAGGAATGGGACAAAAGAGTTTGAAGAGCCACAGCGACCGGCTGTGAAACTCCTGCAGTTCGCATGAAGGTTATTTTTCCCTGTTTTTCAGATAGGAGAGGATTAATTTGCCATTCATTGTCTTTCTGAGATGTGATAGTTCCCATAGCAACAGTGTAAAACTTTTGTTTAACTACAAAATTATTTGATTCCTTTGAATCCTGATAATCCAGAGCCTTTCTGTCTCTTTACTGTTCGAAAATAACAAAATAGCTTTCCACTTTGACACTCCATATTTAATCACAATCATCTTGTTATTAGGAAAGTGAGTAAATACTCATTTTACCGACGAAGAAACCAAAGCAGATGGGATTAGTGATTTGGTGGAGGCCAGAAGGAAACCACTAGAGCGGAGTTCACAGCTTCACGTGTTCAACATTTGCTGCTCTCTACCATTTGTTGTTGCTCAGTCATCTAGCTTGGCACTGCTAACTTTATGTCCACACAATACCCGTTGTCGCTGAGCAGACCCTAGGCTGACCTGAATTCCCAGCTTCCTTTACACCTCTGCGTGACCGAATTAGTACAGCTCTTCCTCTTCCTCCTGATCCACGTCCTTTGTACGACTTGGCCTCATTTCTCAAGTGCACATGGTAGATGCTAAAGAGGAAACATCCAAATAGCCCTTTTGTTTCTCTTGCCTTCAGGGAAACATTTTCCTGAGTTAGTGCTGTCACTGGTTTCTCTCCCTCTTTTTCTCCTTTCTCTTGTAATATTTTACAATTTCAGGGCATTGACTGCTGCCCTATGTGGAATTTTTATTATCAATTATTTCATGCCTGCTAAGGGAGCTTCTCAGGTAGTACTGGGAGGTCTCACACCGATGCTATTGCCCGGGTACCATGAGTTACAGCCTCCCGTACGGCAGCCCATGCTCCTCCCTTCAGACCAGACGATTTTCATCTTTCAATGTTATTTCATTAGTCACCAGATAAAATTGTTCCCCAAATATTTCTTGTTGCAAGCCATGCTTCTGCCAGGCTTGCAGCCACAAGTAGCAATAGAAAGTGTGCCGGGCCCGTGACCCTTTTGGTAACAACCACAACTTGCAAATCTTCCTCTGTGACCTGCCCTCGGCGAACGTTCCCTGTCATGAAACGTGGGGATTGTTACGGGGCCCTGGTTTGGGGTGTGTTGAAGAGAGAGCCTTTTCTGTCAGTTTGGGAATTTTTCTTTTGTTTTCAGCATTGTTGAAAGTACAAGTTATTGGAAGAAGCCCTTCCTATATCGAAAGACATCTAGGAATATTTAATTGTTAAAAATGTTGAAAACATTTGCAATAAAGTAGCGAAAGAAGTGCATGATACAAAACCAACTTCTTTGCTGATTCTCTGTGAAAATCTGTTGTTTCCTGATAGTCTGCCTGGTTGAATGTCACGTGTGATGAAGGCACAGGACACATTAGCTAAATACTCACGGATTTTCCCTAATCCCCATCTTGAAAAAAAACCCCAGTGCCTTTTGATGCTCCCTAGTGAAAACCAGGGAGAACTTGAGAAGATAGTTAGGTTTAAAATAAGGAGGACATATGGCCTGGTGTTACAGACGGATCCAGAATTAACTGCATTAACGTTATTTATACGACAGGTTATCTAGAAAGTGCGAACAATATCGGAGCTAAAGTGTACGATGTGTGGCATAGCCACGGAAAGGATTTGTTCACCGTTTTTCATACAGCTCGTTCCACTGGGACACATGCCATGGCACCTTGAAAGCATTCTGTACCTTTTTCTAAATAAAAATAACAAAATGCATACCAGATTTATGCCCAGAAGTTCCAGAATGTCACGCGAGGTGGACAGACCCTCTCAGGTCTGCTGGGTAAGTCAAAGCCAGAGCTCACTCTGAACAGAGTGGGGAAATTATTCCAGCGTTTGGGTGCCTGGGATAGCTGCCTCCATCTGTCAGTGGGGAGTGTGTTTTTGAAACACGTGCAATTCAGCCTGCTGGCTTCAAGATAACCTATAAAGTCCTAGAGATTCAACCCAAGGAGAAAGTAGAGGGAGTTGTAACTACGAAACAAGCCTTGGACAGAACAGGGAGCAGTTAACAGTGATAAAAGAGCTCCTGTTCCAAACACGCACTGAAAATTTGTGCGTAGTGTTAATATTATTCTGAATTAGACTTATTTTCTATAATATTGTTTTTTCTTTTTACATACAGTGATAAAGGATCAGGACACTTGGAGATTGGGGAAAAAAAAAAAATAGGGAAAAAGGAAAATCTCAGTCTTTTTAACTGACTTTAGCAGGCACTGCCTGTGGCTTCTGCCCCCGGCCAAGCCGGAGCGCCGGCGGCTGCTCCATCAACCCGCAGTTCCCTGCAGCTGCGGGGATGCTTTGGGAGTGTCTGCATTGCAGCGTGCGGGGAGATGTGGGGTGTTTTCAGCCCGAGGGGACGTGCAGCTGGCAGGAGAACATCTGGCACGAGAGGGTGGCAGGGGATCGCAACCGCGGGCCCCAAGGTGGGCTTCGTGCAGCTGTGGTGGGGTGCGGGCAGCTGGCAATAGGGACTGGGGAGGGTTCCTTGGCCCCAAAGGGGGGTGTGGTACTCTAAAAGCACAGCTGCATCGGCCCCTGGCAACAGCCACAGATGGAAATGAAATGATAGCAAACAGAACAGAAAAGAGGTCCTGATCCCAGGGGTGGGGGGCGAGAGCCCAGGG
>NW_009608345.1:5002-6287 GCF_000690535.1 Cariama cristata
CACCTAAAAATGCTGAGCCCGTCTGGGATCCCTCCTCCCGTCGCTGTCTGCCTAAAGCTGCTGCAAGGTTTGGGTTTTACACCTCCGCCTAGCTAAGCCAGACCCCCAGACCTGGCCCTGCAGGTGGGCAGCGCCTTGGAACCGACGGTTTAAAAAAAAACCCAAAACCCAATGAATTTGCTGATTTCTGCTTTCAGCAAGGGAAAAAGCAGTTTAGCCCTTCTAGAGCAGACAAGAAAGGGAGGAAGAGGAGGAAAAATCATCTTTTGCCAGCGCCCGGCTGGGTGTGTCTCCTCGCCCCCCCCGCAGCGGGTCTGTATTCCTGGCAGGCAGGCTTGCCTGGGAGGGATCTGCTGTCAAAGCCACCCAGGAAAGGAGGCCTGATACGCTAATTAATATTCTGAACTAGTGACCCTTCTTTTTCTTTCCACCCCTTCCCTTTCTCTGGGCTCTCCAGCCTCTCCCCGCCGCGGATGGCTGCAGCCCCCTCCAGCTGAGCCCGTCCCCCCTCCCCGCAGCATTGCAGCACCTCCGCATCTCCCTGCGCTCCGGCTCCTGCAGCACCCACTCCGCTCCCACCGCAGCAGCATGGCCAGCACCGTCTCAGGTAGGACAGGCATCTTTCAGGGGGGCTTGTCATCAATGCACTTATAGAACCAGCAGGTTTTATTTCTTTTTTATCATTATTCCGAGGGTTTGGTTGGGTTTATTTTTTTTCTCCCCTGTGCGTTTCGGGGGAGTTCTCTGATGAGGAGGCAGCTGGTATGGCAGCATTGTTCCCCTTCCTCCCCCATACACACACCCCTCTGATGCGAGATAGCAGGTGGGCTTTTTATTTTAATATGAATACACATGTGATAAACTTGCCAATTTAAAATATTGGTGCTGTTCCGTTGTGCCGTAAGAAGATGCTGCTGCATGCCAATTAATTCTTGTTTTTGTAACGTGAGACAGCTTTTTTTTTTTTTTTTTTCCCTAAGAAAAATGTGCATGCTGTGTAGCTGGGTGCAGAGAAATCAGCAATTACATTTTCTTTTGTGAAAATCATGTATTACCTACATGAGTAATGGAAGGAAAGACACGGACAAGAGACTGACAGTAATGCCCTAGAAAATCCCCCCCAAACCCAACCAGAATAACCTGGGTGGGTTTCTGTGTATTCTCAGGGCTTCCCAGCCCTGGATTTTTTCCACAGCTCGCGTTTCTTCGTTAGAAGATGCTACAGGGGAGCGGTCCTCTGATGGCGTTGGGTGAGATGGGATGCTGCAAGGGAAGCCCTTCCTCC
>NW_009608345.1:6368-11942 GCF_000690535.1 Cariama cristata
CCCCGGGGAATCTTGTGCGGCTGCGGTCCAGCCGTATGCTAAAGATGTGTCTTGGCCCTTTTAACTGGGGAGGAGGGATGCAAATGGCCGAAACTGGGAACGTGGCTGAAGGAGAAGAAAAGCCTGAAATGGTACAATGAACAGTGGGTGGGTTTAGGGGGTCTCTTTCTCGAAAAAAAACCCCAAGTTTTCTCCTGAAATGGCTCTGAATTCTGCAGTCTGTAAAGAGGGGCTTGGGCGGGGGAAGCTAAATCCTGGAGGGCTGGGATGTAGGGCTGAACGGGAGCAGAGACAAAAAGGACAAGCGGGCAGTGCTTTGTGCCCCCCCCGGCAGGGAACCAGCCAGAAGGAGCCCAGGCAACCCTTCTTGGTTCTTTCGCTGGCCTCTGCCCGTGTCTCCTTTCTATTCCTTTCTCCTTTTAAAGGACCGGTGGATGCCGGGGAGAGAAGGATAGAGAGATGGAGGGGGTTGCGTGTAATTAAAGACGGTAAAGCGGCATTGTAAAAATGTGTCTCTATCATACAAAATCTCCAGCTATTGTATGTATTTCTGCGAGTATCCCTGTCTCAATGAACGTGTGCGGCAGCGCACGCTCGGGAGGTCCCACCCATCTCCCTGCCTTCCCTACGGAACAGGATTGGACCTCGTTTGCGGCGTGGGGGTGGGAGGGACGGCTCAGACTTACCAGCCATCTAAACCAAGGTTGCATCGAACTTGAGATGGACGAGGTGGCGGATGGAACAGGCGTAGGCATAACAGGCATTTTCCGTTTGGTGCAATCTCGCCCTCCCAACCCGCCGCACGCCTACGGCGTATTTCATCTTCCCGAAGATGCGGTTTTACTGTCAAAGGAGACTTGGGATCATGAAGAAGCATGTGCTTCAGAGAAACCACGCTTCCTTGTGGCTCAGATCAAGTGGAGAAACAATTGCAAGGAGTAGAAAGTCATGGGAAACCAGTGCTGGGGGAGGAGGGAAGAGAATAGGGCGACGTTTGCCAAGGGAGGGAGCGGGGCCGAGCCTTGCCCAGCTGCCTTTGCGGGGGGCAGCTCCCCGTCGCCGACAGCACTTGGAGCAGGAAAGGCGAGGGGCCTGGAATGGTGGGAGAAAAAGGCAAGCAAATCCTTAAATTAAGGAAAGAGCCTTGTTTCCTTCCTTCATTATGTTCTTTATCGGCAGCAAAAGCAAATCCGTGCTGAAGGGAGAGCAGCTGCAATTGTCTGCAGCTGATGCTCGGGGGCTTATCCCCCTTGGGAAGATTTTTCTTGGGTTTGTTAAACAAACAAACAAATCCCTGGGGATGGAAAGAATTGGGGCTTGCTTCCCCCAGCCCAGCAGCCCTCTCTCTTTTTTCTCCCGGCCAGGGCGGTTGGTGTCGGTGCCGGAGCAGCGGTACGGAAGCAGCACATGCTCAGTGCAGGCTGAGCTGCGGTGCTGGTCCTGCCGCCGGGCAGAGCCCTCGCACCTCCTCCCCACCGCATCCCCACCGGGCTTTGTGCTTTTGTACCCCCCAGAAGGGGAGCCCGGCTGGACTCGGCAGGACTGTGTGGCTTTCGCCACCATTTCTAGGCATCGGGGCTGAATAAAGAGACACGAGATTATGAAATGATGCAGTAAGGTGACAGCCTCGTGGGCTTTTCTCTGACGTTACCGTGTCTGAGAAGGTGGAGCCAAGAGGAAACATCGGTTTGCCATCCCTGGCCTCACGACCGGGCATGGTAGATGTGCCTCGGCAGATCCTGAGCTTTTCCTCTCCTAGGCTGACATGTGAGAGTTGGGTGACTTTATGTCGGTCTGGGTTATCCCCTTAGTCCCTTTTCTGGATGGTGGTGGTGGACACCGTAGGGTATTGCCTGGTCCGGACACTTCTACTGCCCATGCTGGAGGGTCCGAGTCCCTTCTGTCAGGCTCTCCATCTCTCTGTGTTCTCAAGAAATCACCATTTTCTTTTTCTTCAGGTGTTGAAGGAGTCCATATGGCCTTAGAAATTTGTAGTGCTTTTATTGGGACTCCAGTTTCACAAGCCAAAAGAATCTATTGTAGGCATTTTATATATACACATATTTTTCAACCACTGTATCCAAATGAGGGATCTAAATCCTTGCAAAATATTTGTTCTTTCTGAAATATAAATAATGTCATCTTTGATGGCACCCCGCAGACTCTGCGAGGATCCCTTAGCTATCTCAAGAGTCCTTTCTTGGAGCCTGTCAATGCTGGTTCAGGCCTGGCGAATGCATTGTTTTATCAGATGAACGCATTCTCCTTCGGCAAGGGAAAAGCCGAGATTTCGTGGTCTGCTGCGGCAACTGGGAGGCTGCAGATAAGACCTTTGTGGCAGCAGAGTGGGCAGCAGGATGGATTGCAACTTCAGCTTTCTTAGGGCGAACGGGGCTGATGATTCTCGGTGACAACACTTGGAGGGACCTGAAGCTCGCTGAAACTTCTACCCCCCTAAAGGATCTGGAAACAACACGCCTGGCTAATCCCTCCCCGTTGCCCTACTGACGTGGGCTTTATTCTTCCAGGTGTAAGCTCACGTTTTAAAAGCAAAGTCCGCGATCCGGAGGGGAGTTAAGCCGATGGCCAAGTCTTTGCCTGTGATTTAGGACTATAAAAGAGCTGGAGAGCAACCAAAGACCGTGTGCATGTGCTGTAGCGCTGTGGCACGTCCCCGGTGCTGACGCGCTGCTCAGCATATTTCCAAACACGCCTTTTATTCTTTCAAGGTACCTCTACACGTTCAGTGCCCTACTAGAGAATCTTACATCCTCCGAATGTGTTTGTACAGATAATACCACTGTCGAATGGGCAAGTACAGTAATCCTCAGTTAATGCAAAGGAAACCAAGACCCAAAGAGACCAAGTGAGTGTCTGTGGTCCCCAGCGTGTCTGTGCCTGGCGCGCTGGGGCACGGGGCTCCTGTCCGTGCCTCTCTCATGAACTGCTGCCTTCTCCGGTCCCCAGCTCCTTTGTAGCTCTTTGTCTCATCCAAACCTGACCGTCTGAACCTGTGTTTGCCCCAAATCCACAAACGCTCTGGGACAGCTGCCTTCATGTGGCTTCTTCCTCGGCGTTATCGAGCAACCCAGGCCATGCTTCTCTCCTCCCCGACAATCAGTCACCCACCCAGCCCCGGCTGCGGGGTCCCCGCTGCGCAGCTTGGGTCCTGCTCTCTTGCTGAGCCCTTGGAAGAGGAGATTTCCCCCGTTATTTTCCTGGGGGCAGCCCGCGTGTTCCAGTGCTAGAGCTTGGGTCGTTTGCTCGTCCGTTGGCCGCACATAGCGGGGGCCGGTGTGGGGCTCGTGGGCTGCAAATGAAACCTCGGGGAAGGGGGTCGGGTGATTGGAACCGTTCCCGGGTGATGGTTTAGGAGGTGTCTGACGGAAGGCAGAGTATCCCTCGCATCTGCCGGTTCCCATGGGTGAGTCCACCCGAGCCCGTGGGAACTTCTGGGCCTCAAATCCCACGGTGAGCAGCCGAGAGGGTGCATGGCATCAGAGCGGGGTACGACCCCAGACCAACCCACTAGTGTCTTCTGGTTGCGTGAGCTCTCCTGCTGGCCTGTTTTTGGAAGTTGGGGAGCGAGAAGATGGAAGTGAGTTAGACTGAAGGGAAGGTCTCGCTGTTGTTTTTATGAAGGTTTCACAGCAGGCGAGAATACCTCGAGTCTGTTGTGCTCCCGAGGCTTCTCGAGGACTGCGGTTGCTTTTGTTGTGCGTGTGGCGTCGCAGTCTTTGTGCTGAAGGGCTCGGTTCCCTATCTCTGTCGCTTCTCTACCCTCCGTTTGTGCTTTGGCTACATTTATAATTGGGCTGCTCTCACTATTTCACAATATAATATTCTTTATGGAAGCAATTTTTACTTCTGCAAAGTTATCTTTGCAAACCAAATTATTTTCTTGTAACAACCTTCCTTTGACCTTGCTCTCAGATGTAGCACATCCAGTCTCCTCCATTTAAATTGCCTGAATTCACATAAATTAATCTTGCCTCTGGTTCATTATGAATGACTCCGTATCGGTGTTGTGCCTGAGTGGCCTCACTCTTTTGCTGGATGTCATTAAACACCGAACAAAAAGACAGGCTGCTCGAACAGTCTATGGTTTAATTTTATCTGGTTAGGAAGCAGAGAACAAAACTTTTTAATGAATAATAGGTGGTGAGCCCCAGTGTCCGGGCACATCGCGAGCGGGAAGATGGGTCCCGCGTTGCTGCCCCCCCGCACCCCCCCCCAGCCGTTCCTCCGTCTCCTGCCCCGCAGCCGCTCGGGGAGCAGCTGGGCAGTGTCTCGGGGGGTTAACTTGGAGATAAACACTTCGCATGGACAAACGCTGTGTGCCGAGCTGATGCGAAGCGGCGGGGAGATGGAGATGCAGAGATGCTGCACAGCACTAGCGGGAGCGCAGGGAAGGGGTCGCGGCAGAGAACGCAAGCCGAGAGCACCCTGACCCTGGGGGGGACACGGCCCAGGACATCTCCCTTCTTCTCCTCGCAACGGGGGGAAAGGAATTTCGTCCGTGCAAGATATATTCAGTGCAGAGAAAAGTTAGATGAAAAAAATTCAATAAAGATTAATTGTTGCATGGGGTGTGCAATGGAATATCCACAGGGCAGGGTCAGGCTGTGCTGATTGCAGGGCATAAATATTCAGAAATGTGCGCCTTTTTAGATGGGATCGTAGCTGAATCACTGCCCAGGGTCCTATGAGGCCACCAAAACGCAAGTTTACCCCAGTTTACAGGATGGGACTCGGATACATTTTCTGCAACATCTACAGTTTATTTACGTCTTAATTTAGACAACTCAGTCGTTCGCGGTGTTTCACCCCAATTCTAATACGCAAGCCGTGAAGCGTTACGGCGTAGTGACGAAGACCATACCAGAGTCAACGAATTTGCTACGGATCCTTCTGTCGCAGCGTCTCCCTAAAAAGAAACATCAGATACCAGTAATTCCTGGCGGAGCGAGCAGCCGGTCCTAATCCTCTGCCCGCCAGGGAGACAAAGCTCTTGGTGCCCCTCTGAGCCCAAAGTGGTGCTTTGGTCCCAGGTCCCTTAGGGACTGAGCCAGAGACCCTTACCAACCTATAGACACGTACCACGTTTGCTCCGCATAAGCCAAATTTATTTTTATTAACTTAGCAGAAGTAAAAACCACAAATAGACACTTAAATAAAAAGTTCAGCATTTGCTGTCTAATTGTCCTTCAAATACGTACCTTTGTGCACAGGAAGACAGACGATCTGTCCGGGAAGGGACTTGCTGGCCATGGCGTATTCTGGCCAGCCAGCTCTCTTATCTTGGTTCAAGAATTTTGTCCACTGGCATAAATATGTCCTCAGAGCCTTCTCTCTACGGCAAACGTGAGTGCCGGTGAAGTAGATTTGGGCGCTGAGGTTTGCGATGCTGATCTCTTACCCCCGAGAGGTTTAAGCAGGCCCGTTCTGATGCAGCCGTGATGGAGACGTACTCTTGCTCCAGGAGATCTTGGGTTTGATCGCCACCACACAATCTTCTGAACGGTGACGCCGAGGTTCTGTCTCTTACTCTGATCCCCCCCGATTCCCCCCCTC
>NW_009608346.1:0-495 GCF_000690535.1 Cariama cristata
GTAGGACATGGTTTCTGCGAGGGTTTTGTTTGCCGGAGGAGAAAACTGGGCTGGAATTTGCAAGAAGAAAGTTTGAAGGGAACGACAACGATTTCTATTAGTTTTCCAGCCCAAGCTTCCAGCTCTGCCGGTGCGGCGACGCGCGTCCCGAAGCGACGCAAACCGGCGGCGTACGCGAAAGTAATCTGGGGCGAAGGGTCTCTTCTCCGGGAAAAGTTTAGCAACTTCCCATCACCAATTGCCAGCCTACGTCTGTAGCTAAACCAATTACTGCAGACAAATTGGCGTGAATATTCGCCGCGCAAAGCTCTCCGGCCGCACAAAGGGCTCGCTTTCCCCCTTCACCTGCCACAGAGAGGAAAATTACTCGGATGCTGAGCGTACTGTAAGTAATAAGGGCTTTGAAAATAGGCTCCTAATTAAAAATGATACCACTGCTCGTTTGTTTTTAAGCACACATTAAACTTTTTTTTTATTTTTTTTTTTTTGAATTTT
>NW_009608347.1:0-1994 GCF_000690535.1 Cariama cristata
TGCGGTGCATGGGCAAGAGGCGCCCCACCCGGGCGCTGCCACCAGCCTCTGGACGGGAGAGTTGCTGAGACCCCAGAGGAGGGGGCCTCCCGCCACTGCATCCCATGGTGGAAGAAGAGGGGGATGCATCTTGGAGACAGGGGATGGGGTCTTGTGAATCCTGGAGGGCTCCGTAGCTTTGTGCCCAGGAGGTTGTCCTCCCTACAACAGCTGGAAGCTGGTCCTGCTCAGAGATGCCCTCCAGCAGCACGCTGCCACCCCGGGGTCCAGGGGATGGCTCCAGACCCCCGGCTGCACTGGCATTGCCTATGGGCTCTCGGCACAGCGATGCTTTCCCTTTGGACCAGGGGACGGGCCAAGAATTTATCTCCTCACTGCGTGGGCGGTGGTGGGACGGCTGTTTCCTCCCCCTCGCACCAGTGGGCACCTTCCCAGGGGGCTGCACGGGGAGCTCCTTGCCCTGGGATGGCAGCGAGGGCAGAGTTCAGGGGTTGGGGAGCACACGTGTGCTCGCTTCCCAGCTGCCAGGCTGTGGGGAAGGCAGGAGGCAGGGGGGTTTCACCCAAACAGGTAAACGTCTGTCTGCCCTCGCCGAGCTCCTTCTGGACTCTCATTTGGGGTCCAGCTAGGCAGGAGCTCCTTTGGCCAGCGGGACTGATGTGGGGCGAATCCCCCTCGAGAGGGGCTCCCCTTCCTTGCAGCCCTGTTCCCACGCTGGCCCCGTACAGACGATGCTTTCTGACCTTTCGTTTTTCTGTGTGTGTACGTGTGTGTGTTTGTCCTTGGGTTGCCTTCCACTTATAGCATTTCGTTCGGAAATGACACTAGGTATTTCGCGCGTACCCGCTCGGTCTGGTCCCTCCTGCTTTTATCTCTTTCTCCTTTGCCTCCTCCCTTTGCTTTTTGCTCTTTCCTCCCCTCCCCTGAGACTCCTCTTCTCCTCCTCCTCCCTGGGAAACACTTTTTTCTCAAGCAACCTGTGTCTGCGAAGTGATCCTTTGCCTCGGCTCTGTCTCGCGCAGGGGTTTTTTAATGTATTTTATACACCTTCTGAAAGCGTCGCTCTCCCTCTTCTTCCGATGTGGGGGCAATCTCAGCCGAGAGCCTCTCCCCGCTCCCTCTGGCTGCCCCGGCTCTCGTTAAAAGGGCCTGGATGCTGCTTCGGGGACGTGCCGAAGCGTCTTCATTGAGACATCACTGAGCCATGGCTTCCTGAGGATGCTCGGGCGGGAGTCGGGGCTATGGCAGCTCTGGGTGGCTTTGGGGAATGGGCATCCCATAACCCCAAGGCTGGCCTGGGAGAGAGCCCAGGAGCGGGGCAGGGGGTGAAATGGGGAACCCGCACGCTCTCAAACCGGAGCCGCCTCCTACTTCTCCCACCCTCGATTGCTTGACCCCGAGAGGGCGGTTGCTGGTCTTGCTCTGGGTGGCTCTGCCGTCCTCTATGGGACCCCGCAGGCACCGGCCGAGTGGGGCCGGGTGTCCCCTGCTCCTTCTCCCAGCCTGGGAGCCATGGAAAAAACAGGGAGGGGAGGGGAGGGGAACAAGGCAGCTCAGTGGGAATGGGGCTGGCAATCAGGGCAGAGCAAGAGCTGGGGGAGACAGCCTGACAGGGGCCAGCCACCGAGTCGTGGTTCCTGGGTCCCATGGGGGCTCAGGGCTGGCAGATGGGGGCAGCCCTGGGGAATTGGCCCTGGCTGGTGGAGGGGCTGCTCACCCAGGGGTGGGCTGGCAGCAACCCTCCCCCTGTGCTGAGCATCCTCCCTCCTTTCCTTCTGGCCATTGTCACTCCAATGATGACAGCTGGTCCTGGCGGGGGCCGGGAGGTGCTGTGTGCCCTGGGCTGGATGGTGGGAACCTGGGTGGCGCACACTGGGGTGGCAGCCCCGGACTCCAAGCATGGGGTTGGGGCATGCACCCTCCTTTGCCCTCCTTTGCCTTCCCAGCCTGCCCTGCCTTGCCTGCACCCCAGCCGAACCCCGACTCCTCCCCAA
>NW_009608347.1:2045-2527 GCF_000690535.1 Cariama cristata
CCCCTCAGCCCGTTTTGCCTAAACCTTGCGTCCTCTGGAGCGGCTGTCCCCATCTGTCCCCGCCGTGCATGCATGTCCGTGTGTCCTTGCAGGCCTGCCGCAGCGCTGCCGGGGCCGGGGCGGGGGGGTGGAAATGATGGCATCTCCTTGCTCGCTCACCTGGGGTTCTGGCGGGGGTTGTTTTACCGGCTGTGCTATTTTGTTTGAGGCGGCGTGGGATAGCTCTATGCACAACTCACTGCTGCTCAACCGTGTCACCCCGTACCGGGAGAAAATCTACATCACCCTTTCCGCCTACATCGAGGCAAGGAGCTTAGTTGGTGTCATTATAATGCCAACAAAGTCTGGTGTTTCCTGCACTGTCAGGGTGCAGCCAGCGTGAACCCCTCCTTAGCCGGCACCGATGCTGATGGGGTGCAGGATTCAACCTGGTGCTTGGGGGCTGGGCACCAGGAGTGGGAGAGACCCGCTGGGCTGCCGAG
>NW_009608347.1:2557-3331 GCF_000690535.1 Cariama cristata
CCCTGCTCCGCTGCAGATGGAGAACTGCACTCAGCTTGCTGTCATCACCAAAGACTTCTGCATGGTTTTCTATTCCCGGGATGCCAAGCTTCCAGCCTCCCGCTCCATCCGCAACCTTTTCGGCAGCGGAGAGGTACCGAGTTGTTCCTGCCTTTCTAGGCAAGGAGAGCCATCACACAGGGACTTGAGCCCTCCTGGGGCATCCCAGCAGCCTGGGTGAAATAACTAGGGCATGGGGATGGGGCAGAGCCGGTAATGCCTCATCTCCTTTTGCTCACAGCAACCGCGTGACGGGAGTCTACGAGCTCAGCCTTTGCCGCGTGGCCGATGCCGGCAGCCCAGGTGGGTGCCACACCTCTGCCCGGGTGTTCACCGGGAGGGACGGCATGGCAGTCGGGGTTGGGGTCGTGTGTTTGTCCCTCCAGCTGTGCGTCTGTCCCCGCAGGGATGCAGAGACGGCGCCGGCGTGTGCTGGACACCTCTGTAGCCTACGTGCGGGGAGAGGAAAACCTGGCTGGCTGGCGGCCCCGCAGCGCCAGCCTCATCCTGGACCATCAGTGGGAGCTGGAGAAACTCAGCCTCCTGCAAGAAGTAAGGGTCTGGGCTAGGAAGGGGCCAAGACGATGCGATTCACAGCTCAGCCCCTCACCCTGCTGGTGCTGGTGCTGGTGGGATTCCCCACCGCGGGTGTCTCAACCTTCCTGGTCGTGGGAGGAGGCAGGAGTGGGGCTGTGTCGCCGGCACTCTCCTGTGCCTCGCTGCTGGCTGGGTCCC
>NW_009608347.1:3501-3770 GCF_000690535.1 Cariama cristata
CCAGCGCCTGGGCCTGGAAACCCTGTCCCCCGGCTCCAGTGAGGACTCTGAATCCCGTAGCACCTCCTGCGTCTCCTCCCCGCTCTCTGTTGACGGGGCCCCCGAAAACCGTACCTCACCCCCCGAGACTCCCAGCGAGAGGCAAAAGGAGCTGGCTGTGAAGGTACCATCCTGCAGCATCCCCAGCTCACGGGGATGAAGTCAGGAAGGGGCTGCCAAGGGGCGGCAGGGAGTTGTGGCAGGGGAAAAAACCGCGGGAGCGCGGGGGG
>NW_009608347.1:3817-4623 GCF_000690535.1 Cariama cristata
CTGCTCACGCACACCTTCAACAGGGAGTACAGCCACAGCCATGTCTGCATTAGCGCCAGTGAGAGCAAGGTACCGCTGCTGCCCCGGGCTCCACCGGGCTGGCAGGGGCTGGGAGGGACGTGTAGCTGGGGGGGGGACACACACCGGCTGGGCAGGGATCAGACAGGCACCATGGTGCGAGTGGTCCCTGCGCCGGGGTCCCTGCTCCCTCTGCTCGCCCTGGTGTTCCTGGAGCTGGTGACTCTTGGGACTGTGCTAGGAGAGGACCCCGCTGGCCGGAGGTCTTGCCCCTCCTTGTATGATGGTCCTTTGCCTATGCCCGTCTTCGGGCAGAAACTGAAGTCCACACTTCCACTCCTCCACAGCTGTCTGAAATGTCTGTGACCCTGATGAGAGACCCCTCCATGCAAGCTCTTGGGGTCACCACTCTTACCCCATCCTCGACCTGCCCATCACTGGTGGAAGGACGATACAACGCCATGGAGGTCAGGTAAGAAGGTGGCTGGGAGGTTCTGGTGATGCCCCACTGTCCCCCGAGCAGGGCAGCTGTACCACTGGGATGTGGTCCTGGTCAATGGGTGTTCCCCAGACATCACTCTTCCTACACCCTGGCCTCTCCTCCCCCCTAGACCCCTCCAGGTCTCCTCCAGGGCGGAGAGCCCCGACCTGGAGCCTGCGGTAGAAGGAGACCAGAAGAAGTCGCTGGCCTGCCGGCCTGAGGAGGAGAAGGAGCCCCAGCGTTTGCTGGTGCCTGACATCCAGGAGATCCGGGTCAGGTAGGAGTGGCTGGGGCAGCCAGTGAGGGG
>NW_009608347.1:4652-5109 GCF_000690535.1 Cariama cristata
GTCCATGTCCCACCCTGTCCTCGGTACCTTCTGCAGCCCCATCGTCTCCAAAAAGGGCTACTTGCACTTCCTGGAGCCCCACACCAATGGGTGGGTGAAGCGCTTTGTGGTGGTCCGGCGCCCATACGTCTACATTTACAACTCGGACAAGGACGCAGTCGAGAGGGCCATACTCAACCTCTCCAAGGCCCAGGTGGAGTACAGTGAGGACCAACAGGCCATGCTCAAGGTAGGGTGCCAGGAGCCAGCCCCACTCCACGCACATCCTCGGCTCTCCCCTGGCAGACCCCGAACACGTTTGCGGTGTGCACGGAGTACCGGGGTATCCTGCTGCAGGCGAGCAGCGACAAGGACATGCACGACTGGCTCTACGCCTTCAACCCCCTCCTGGCTGGGTCCATAAGGTACCAGGGGCAACTCGGGGAAGGGGGGTGCAGGGAAGCTGGGGGGCGGTGGG
>NW_009608348.1:0-329 GCF_000690535.1 Cariama cristata
ATGCCGCAGAGGTATTTTTAACCGCGTAATTCATAGCCACCTCCAACCTGATTAATTTTTTTCTCCCTCGGTCAATCCATCACGCGCCCTTCGCCGACTGATGGATGCGCGCTGGGAGCTGGGCACGCTGGGAGGGGCTGACGCGAAGCCCGGGCGCAGGATGCGTCCCTCTGCATCAGCTGCAGCCTTTGCTCCTGTCTTATATAGGATAATGCAAAATGCCACAAGCCGGGGCGCGGCGTGGCAGGGAGACAACCCCCCTGTCTTGGGGGGCTCGCAGCGGGCCGGGGGGACCCACACGGGCAGGACGGGCCCAGCACGGAGCCCAC
>NW_009608349.1:0-5324 GCF_000690535.1 Cariama cristata
GGCTGGGTCAGGCGACTGGGATTAGCCAATGAGGCGTCGAGTTGAGGCTGCTTTGTTCTCCACAGAGCCTGAGGAGGGAGCCGGGCGAAGGGGCTGAGGGACTGTGCCGGGGAGCTCTTTGCGTTTGCCCAACCCTTGAAAACGGGAGAAGAGAAGTTTATGTAGTTAAAATTTGACTTTGTAGAAGTGCTGAGATGCCCTGTGTATACCATCAGTCACAGGCAGAAGTAACACAGTAAAGTCTGCTTTTAGAAACGGTGACAGGAACTTTCTACGAAAGCATTTGGAATTAACTATGTAAGTGTTAGTCATCTGGGTTTTTTTTCAATATTTATTAAGTACTTACTATAAAATAAGCCTTAAGTTCGCCTTGTTCGATTTCCAGAGCTGTGGGAGTGACAGGTTTTATCTAGCAGTGTGTTTGCTGGATGTCCTGTTCTCCCAGTGTGTTACCGGAGCCCCATGGCTGGCGGTAGCTTCTCACCCAGCTGCGGCCCACTGAGACAATTAACTACCTGAAAGTACTTAATTAAAAAACATGTTTAAACTGCAAACCCTCGGGTTTTTTGCTGTTAGTTGAGCAAGTTCTGTGGTGAGTTCATGTGCATCGGTGGGATCAGCTAGATGTGGTAGTGGCTGTTCTAGGAGCCCGATCCAAAGGAGATGAGACTGACAGGGCATAGTAGATTTGTGGAGGCACTTGCCAAAGGATACTACTGATGCAAGAAGTTTAGATGAGTTTAAGGGTAGAGTGGTGAAGTGCTTGGAAAAGACATGCGTTGGTGGTTACTAAATGTACAAATCCCAAGTTAAGAAAATTGCCTAAACTGAAAATGGCTCGAGTTGGGGAGAGCATTAGGGAATTATTATACAGGCTTGCCCTGTTCTCACCTTTCCCTAGGTATCTCTTAATGGCAACTATTGGAGACAGGGAGAACCTCAATGTGAATCAATATGGCTGTTCTCAAATTCTCTAGAGGGAATTTTTGCTTGCTTGGCAGTAACCTCAGGCTACAGATTCTGCTAACAGGAAAGGAAACAGCAGAAAATAAGACATGAGACCAAACAGTGGCTCTTTATCAAGAGTACCTACTGGGAATGCCATTCTCTGCTCTCAGGCAGAATGTTTCTTCTGTACATTCTCCCTGAGATTTTTTTTTTTTTTAAATCATTTTAGTACTGAGCATTTTCAGTTTCTCTAGCAAGTGGAGGTTCTCTGACCCAAATGACTGGGAAAAAAAAATATGATTACTAAAAAAAGCTGAAGAGACTCTGGAATTACAAAGGTTGCCCAAACTCTTAAAGGAAATTTCCCTTATAAACAAATGTTTTTATGCTGACTGTCGAACAGCCGTTAAGCACCCTAAATTTATGTAAGCAGGAAAGCCTTTCTAAAGTAGCTCCATGATCTAAGTCACAAGTGTCCCACTGAAATTAAAGGGACTTGTCCTCTTTATTATCTTAGCATAAGACCGACAGGAGTTTAAGCAAATCTTGCACCAGTTCTGAAAAAAAAAAAAAATGGAAAAAACCTGACAACTGTACTTCCAGTGATTGCACTTTTATTTCCTGGGAATCACGTTAGTGTATCTTTCTTTAAAATTCACAGTACAAAAACACTGTATATCTGAAAAGGCAAACTCATACTATGCAAGTGCACTACAGATGCTCTCTTCATTATTCTACTCTGTATGGCTGTGTGTATTCTTTAAAACTAATCATGCTTTGCTGAACTATAAGAAGCAGTAAGCTCACTCAGAAAACGAAGCTCTCGTAAATAGGTTCTTCAGCAAGAAGAATTCCACTTGTTTTCTTTACTCCTTATGAAGTTTCTGAAGTGTATATACATGTTAATTACAGTGTCAACAAAAATGTGTTTTACCTTTCTTAGCTGCCTGCTTTAGTAAGACTTTTCCAAAGCAAATTATCAATATTTGGTTTTTTAAAATCCATATAATATAGGATCTTTGTAGAACTGTAAATTGGTTCACACTTTCCTTATGAACAGGAGCTCTGCGCAAGTCTTTGATGAAATATAAACCAAATCTTCTAAATAGTTTCCAGCTAGTAAGTACTTTCTGGATGATATTTCGAAGCAGTTACACTGTTGCATGTCTCTAAGTACAAAACAACTTGTTTGTAGTCCATATTTTGCCTCTCATAATAGAATTTTAGCGATATTTAATTTTAATGAAAGTAATAAACCAGCATTAGTTGGTAGGACACAAGTAATTTAATCTTGAATACAACATTAAAAAGTACACAAATATATCTACCTAAGATTTGGTTTCACCTTTTCATCTACCTCACCTGGAATATCATCATTAACTTGTCGGACAACCAAATTATACGGTTCCTCCTCCATTGTCTCTTCATCCGATTTCTGTTCCTCTTCCAAAGCCCATTTGGAACGTTTGTTTCCTGTGGAGGAGACAGGAGAATGTTCTGCATCTAAATCATCAGGGATGCTGTCAAAATTAGCTTCTGCTAGACACTTATGGCACAGTCTGTAGCGTCTGGTTCCTTGCTGAACAACACATCCCGTTAGTTCAGTTACATGACGCTTGCATTTTCTGCAGATCAGTTTGCCAGCTTGATGTATCTAAAGAGATTTAAAATTTGAAAATGTAAGTGTTCATCCAAAAGCAGATTTTTTAATTATTTTTTTTTTTTTAGAAAAAGAAAGTTCACTGAATCATTCTTAAAAATGAAATTTATAATATAATTTTCCAATTTAAATAATGAATAATTAAAGTTGATGTGCAGCTAAGAAGCTTTTCTGGTATTAGTTCTGGAAATGACTGAACAGCTGGTACCAATGAAATCTTGTGGGTTTTTTCTAGGCTGAATCTCCGATTGAAACGGCGTACCGTTTGGAAGTGGTTACGTAAATGCTCTAGTCGGGTGAACCTTTTCCCACACACTTCACATGGGTACGGTCGCTCCCCTGTGTGACACCGAAGATGTCGCTTCAGGTCTGCGCGTCGTTTCACTGTGTGCGTACAGAAGGGGCATTTGAATCGCATCCGAGGTAGGTCATCTGTTACGGAGAAATACAGGTAAAATGTGAAATAGCAGCAGTCTTTCCTTATCTGGTACTTTGATTATTTTTCAGCTTAAATAAGCAGCAGTTCATTTTTACTCTGGTCTGTCACTAAATAGGAAAAATCCCAATATATAATCACCCAAACCTAATATTTCTTATTGAACGTGTTAAACGGCCATTTGATAGTGTATTCTTTCTTAGGGTATTTTTTAGACACACAGATGATCGTAAATACGTAGCTATTATATATATTCATCATATCTGACTCTTCCATCAGCTAACAGTTCATTGCTTTGACATTTATAATCTCTATGTAATATACTAGGATGCCCAAAGTCTTAAAAATAGGCAATTATACTAAAATTTAGGTACATTCGTTTCCAAAGGTGTGCACGTAAGAATACACCTGTCAACTTTATTCCACCATCTCGGGTGTGTGCTGTCAGTCCATCAAGAGCTTAGATGCTTTACATAGTGTGGCCAAACAGTTGTGAAGTTTGGGCTGGTTTGGACCTTCAGGGAAACACAGCATCCTGCCAAGGACAGGACCTTCCCTCGTGAAGGACTGAGGTTGGATTTAGGTTGAATGCCTCTATTACTGCCAGGTATTGGGGATCTTACAAGAGAAATTCAGTTCTTCAGGTCCCCAAGTCCGTTACAGCTCTTGAGGCTTCATTAAACTCCTCTTGGGCCCAAATACTCTGGCATGTATTGTTTTAAATTTACAGAGTATCTGGGTCAAGCTCTCTGATTCCAATTCTCATGCCCTGTTCTGGCTTCAAAGTCTCTCATTCTGTTAGGCATTATAATGGAGCAGATAAAATAATCTGCAAGTCTAGGCATCATTTTGGTTTTCATGCAGCCATACAAGTTCTCTCCAAAAGATCATCTGAATTCTTCCAAATAAAGCCAAACTTTGCAAAACCATATGTATTTTTTACCTTCATTCCAACTACTCATTACACCTAAAATTGTGGGCATTGAGGTGTACAGTTCTTCTGCCTTCAATTCCATGAACTCAGGTGTTCTTGAAAGTTCTTGTTCTAGCTGAGCAACAGACCACCTCTTCGGTATCACTTCCGATTCGTGATTATATCCGTAATCATCACGATCAACATCGTTCTCGGCGTCAAATTCAGCCTCGTCTCTAACCCGAGAGATGTGGCTGGAATCTGACACGCTGCAACCTCCGCTGGCCCGCTCAGCTTTGTTCGATTTGCACTGCGCAAAATCACGGGTCTGTGACAGTCCGAGGTGCTTTCGGCGCTTTCTCGTTGAGCCCTGTTTTCTGCCTCTTTTTGACAGCTGTGTTTCTGCCCGCTGAAGAATCACCTGTGAGGACAGGTAGGTGCTGTAACTACTCCAGGAATTTTCATTCACCATATTAGCCTTTTCATCTGGGACTGAATAGGAACGCCTGGGGTTGCTCTTTGCTTTCCTTCTTGACCGATAAAGAGATGGATGGGCAGGTTCACTGTTTGTGCTTTTGGCCGAAAGGCTGAGGTAATGATCCTTTTCCTTTTCATTAATATCCAATGAGGACTTAATAAATGTCTTACAGACATTAAGAATATCTGTCATCTGCAGATAGCTAGCAGCTGACATTACTTCAATCACATTTTGACCGGTTAAAGACAATATGCCTGAATACACGAAGTCCAGGATAACCATAAATGTCTCTGGAGAGAAGACCTCAAAAGTAGCTATTGTCGGCTGACTCGTCTCCTTCGAGCTCTGCGAAAGGAGCATTTTGAAATAGCCGCTGCTGGCAAACAGCACATTGCGATGCGCTTTAAAGACCTTTCCCTCGACCAGGATATTGCAGTCACAGAACAAATCTTGCTTCCGTTGTTCGTTTAGCTGCTCTAGGAGGTGAAACTGATGGGAAGAAATCTCCATTCCAGTCAGGGAGTAGGAGGAAGGCTTGCTCTAAAGTAAAAAACAAGTATAATCATAACAATGTAAACCAATGCTGCTGAATCCTATTTTAAAGAGACAAGCTCTATTTTTAAAAACATGAAAATCGTGCATGTTATCACATTACCAGTCTATCTCCAAACTCCCTGCAGGCGCCACCCCACATTATAACGGGAGAGAAGAAACTTGAGAACTCTAAAAGCGGTGAAAAGATGCCTCAGCAGGATTACTGCATATCCTAAAAGAATTCAGATTACACTGTCGGATACGGGAATCGTTCACAGACTGAGAAAAAGAACTTGGCCCTTCTGCCGCGGGGAGTGCCACGGGTGACGAGCCCGCTCGCTGCCAGCACAGCCCC
>NW_009608350.1:0-2082 GCF_000690535.1 Cariama cristata
CCGAGCGGGGCGGGACATTAAAGCGGTATAAAGGGGAAAAAACAATAGTAAGAACTAGTGGGGGCAACCATAGAGAACATGGTAAAGGGAAAAAAAGTAAAATTAAGAGATACTGTTAAAAATGAATACATTGCTGAGCAAACTGAGAGGAATCCTGTCGCTTCATGAGGGCTGGGGGAAAGCTCTCTCCTAAGAAAGCGTGAACTGTGCTGCTTTTTGAGAAGAGCTCCAGCTGAAATCATGATTCCTTAGATGGAATCTCTTTAGCTTGGATAGAAGAGAAAATACAAGAATTACCATATTAAGTCACATCACTTTTAAAAGGAAACATGGATTTCTGAGCTTCTATTTAAGTTTTATTTAGCTGTTGATATCCTCATCAATTTAAATAGAGGAGTCTTTTGGGAATCTGCTAACTGGCATGAATATAACACTGTTAAATATAAAATTCATTAATTTAGGCAGAACTTTAACCCTTCTTCATGAGCATTATTTTGTGAGATAAAACCTAATGTGTGACTGGACCTTGTTAACTATTCATCTGTTGTTGTATTTGTGCTGGTGGGTGTTAGAAGGTGGCAACCTTACATATTGGAGATGATAAAAAAAAAACCTTAAGGAATTAAATAAGCTTGTCAGAAAATGTTAATTTGGTACAAGTAAGATATTTTGCAGGGATACACTGATCCTGTCAAAACTTCTGACTTTGTTTACTTGCCAGCTAGAGGTGGCAATGAATTCAAGTTTTCCTTTGAGCAGGGACTGCCTCCAATGTGATTCTTCAGACACTGTGGTCCTTTGAGAATATATCATGATCCCTTACTGTCCTTCATTCCACTGTGTCCTACCTGACAATTCTTAGCAAAGCAAGCATTTCACTGTTTTCTTTACTCAGATTTTTCACCTTGGATTACAGTGAATGAGTTGTAATTTCAGTGAAATACATGCTGTCACAATACTACCTGTGCAGCAAAAGACTTATCAGTAGCTTCAAATGATCTCCAAACACATGATTTATCAGGGGGGACAGCTTGATATTAATCTCTTCCAGTTGTAGTTCTGGGAAGTCTTTAGGTATGTCTATGTTAGGAGGTAAGGTGAGGTGAAAAGGGTGGGTTTATAGAGTGATATACCTGGTGCTAAAGTTCTGCTGCTTATACTACACAGATCTAGGACATTTTAGTTTGGACCAACTCTAATCTCATCCTGTGGACTTAAAACATATTTGCAGTTTTGATGAAATAAATGCATTCTTGGAGCCCATTTCTTAGTTCAGTTTCATCCAGGAGGAATCCACTGTATTCACTCCCTGACTCCCCCACGGTATAAACCAGTGGGACATGAGAACTGTCAGAACCATCAGATCTGCAGCAAAAGTGCAGTCCTGACTGAACAAAATGCTATCACGGATGCGCGTTTTGGCTTGATGACTGCGAAAGGCATTTTTAAATTTCCTTTAACTTCCCCTTTTTTCTTACATATGCATGCATCTTTTGTACTAACATATGTTCTAAAGTGTGCTCTTCCGCTTGAGTACGGTTTGGAATCCATTTCCTTTCTGTTAGTTGTTAAAATTTCTCAGCAATTTTCAGTACCCACTTCGCTGTACTGTGTCATAGGATAAGGTACAAGTGAGTTTCCATTCTTAAATAAGCTGCATAGTTTGTTATCATGGCAGTTGTATGAAACTGCATAGTTTGAAATTTCATGCCTTGCTACACTGCTGCATATCCTTACATATGATGGCCATGGTGCTAGAACTTGACATTGTGACAATTTCTTGCTATCTAAACCAAGTGTCAGATAGCAAGGATCTTGGCAGAGTTTCTCGCTACAAGATCCATTTCCACCTTGTTTAATGTCTACAGGAAAAGCTGAGCACTTGAACACTGCTATTCTGGAGAGAAAGACGTATCAATTATCACCTGGCTTCTTCCAGTTGTCTGAAGAAGGCCTCATCTGCTGCTTCCCGATCAGGTGGCCTGCAGTATACAACCACCGCGATGTTGCCCTCGGTGATCTGCCCTGGCCCATAAGCTCTCAGCTGGCTCCTCATCTGTCCCGAGGCTGAGCACCATCCAT